>NC_089524.1:6293784-6593784 GCF_963924715.1 Thunnus thynnus | reverse complement strand
GCAAAGACCAGTTTATTTTTCATATAAAATGTCCAGCTCCATAGTTACAGTTCTTTGTAGAAGAATGTTCCCGCCAATATATAGTTGGATGTTTGAAACTCTTTAACTCTGATATCAGTATCAGGTTCACAAAAACCATATCTGTCGGACATAATAATACATGAGTATTATGGATCTACTATGTCTCTGATGTGCTTGTGACTTGCGTTTTTAATTTGTATGTTGCTTTTTTGTTTTTTTTTGTTTTGTTTTTTTTTCACTCAACCAAAAACCTTCTCGTCCTGGTTTACATCTTGCGTACTATTTGTATATGGGGTCATTAAAGCTGCATTTATAGCTTTTTTGGCCACTAGGAAGCAGAAGAATCCCGTAATAATCTGACAGACACCCAGCTCTCACAAACGATTGCCTTACAGAGTTATGTTCAACACATTAGCAATGATCAGCCTATTTAGATCATTTTGAGTCATTCTTTAAGAAAAAATGCTCAAATTCTCTTGTTCCAGCTTCTTAAATATGAATATTCCCTCTAATCATTAGTTGCAGCATTAATGTAGACATCCAGCAGACATGGAAAGAGTGTTGATGACTGAACTATACAGTAAATGTGCCAAAAAAACCCCAAAACTATGAGCTAAAAGGGGCTAAAAAGCTCAGTAGAGCTGCAGATTTTGACATAATTCTTTATGGGTTCATCACTATAATTGACACCTTTCACATGATGATGTTATTTAATTCAATTTTAAGATTAAAAATAATGAGTAGTGGAGTTTTAAGGATTATTCAGTACTTGTTTACGTACTACTCTGCAATATCACTTTGTTAAAGTGATATTGCAGATGACGTTGATTTATTCCTGCAGACTAAAAACAGAACCTGGGTTACTGTGTGATGACAGACGGGCTTAACATGAATCAATCGCTCTTCACTTCTGTACTGTGTCGTTACTGAATTAACACTCAGATGCAAGTTAGAGGCCAGAGAATAAACAGTATTATTCTTAAGAAAGTATTTCCATATGATGGACCTGCCACAGCGTTTGTAGAAGAATACTCAGGGGCTCCATTAGTGTGTATGGGGATGAAGAGTTGGGCTGACATGGACTGACAGGCTAATGGCTGCTGTAGGACCACATACTGACACAGGAGGCCCCCGGTGCGTGCCATCACTAGACCCTGTCAGCCTGTGTGGTGCTGATGTCCTTGCAGAGAGAGGCGTATTCAGAGGGAGGAGTGTGTTTTGGGAGGGAGAGCGGTGGCGGTGGTGGTGATGGTGGGGGAAGAAAAAGGGGAAGGGGGCTACTGGCCTCGTCCATCATCGCAGTGGAGCCATCAGCTGTAACATATACCAGCTGACCCGGGGAACCTCGGGATGAGCGGGAGGGCACACAAATGAGGTTTGTGCTAAGTGCTACGTATAAAAGAACAGCAAGGTTGGCACAATACAAATATATAAGAAGACAAAACATAATAAATACATTTTAGCCAGTGTGCAGCATGCAGGGTGTCATTTGATATTAATACAATCTGATTTTTGGTGCAGATACCAAAACAATATTTCTTAAATAACTTATTTAGAGAAATAGAAACATGTGTTTCTACCAAGTTCTTAAAAGTTAAAGGTTCCCTTGCCTAAATAAAATAATCCAAAATTATCAAAATTTTGATTTATAATACTATTTGAACAAAGAATAAGTAAACAAGACTACAAACAGACCTTACATTCAGCACCAACTCACAGTATTCAACAGTTTTCAAACACGTTTTGGATTATACCAAAAAAGTTTGTGATTTTGTCTGTGGAGACACCTAATTCTGTTTTAATAATGATTAGATTAAACTTATTCCTAATTGTTTAATTTGTAATTAGCATAAAACTTAGCATTACATTACATTGTATATCTATGTATCTATATCTAAAAATTATTATTTTAATTTAATATTTTAAAAATAATCTGCAGGAGGATGATATTTTAAAAATTAATATAATCAAAGGATAAAACCATGAATGTTAAGAGCACTATATATGACTAAGTATGTTTCCAAATTTTGAATCGCATGCAAGGAGACTTAAGAACATCCTTGATGAATAATTAAAAGATAATAGCCTCTATGTGTGCTTTTCCACAGCAGCCATACGCTCCTGGAGCCAGAAAGAACATCAATAACGTAAATAAGACATGATGAAAACACACATTTCCTCTGAACTCAACCTTGACCCTGACACCAACGCTGAGAGCTGACAAAATCTTTAGCGGTGATCGGGACTCCGTCAGGTTGTGATTTGCCACAAACATTTCATGTGTGTCCCATGACGTGTGTGTCACACACACACACACACAGTGTTGTGTTGGGTCAAAGGGACTGACTATGGCTGTCAATCAGCAAATCCCATTAGAAGCATCAAGAGGAAGGGCCCGGGGCTTTGTCCACTTAAGGACTGCCATTATTACATACGTTATATACTATGTGCATCTGTTTGTGGGGGTAAAGGAGAGTGTAAGTGTGTGTTTGTGAGAGAAAGAGAGAGTGAAAAGCATACAGAGGGAGTGTGTGTCATAAAACCTTTTCAAAGTGTGACTGGGGCACTTGAAGGTTAAGTGAGAGCATCCCTAAAGGGCAACAGCAGATTCCACAGGGGATGTGAACCTCTGCCCTGAAGGATACACATCAAGACCCCGGAGCAAGTAAGCAGCCCTGAGGGGGGGGCAGGGGGGGGGCAACAAACACACAACAGACTGTGACTGACTGATAGAGAAGAAAGACATGAGAGGGAAGACATGTGGACAGAATAGTACGCTATTAATGGCTCTGAGAGCAGTTTTTTTAATCGAGTTGTTGATTTTTTTTTATTTTTTTTTTTACTGACCATGACGTGGAGGTCTTTATGAGGTCTGAGAACCAGAATGTGAGTGATAGTGAACTATTTCTATTTACTTTTTTTTTTGCAATTTTTGTTATTGTTAAGTAATTAGCGTAGCTATTTCAACATCTTTTTTCCTCTTCTTCTCTTATTTCCTCTCAAGGAGATACAACTTGTATGTTTACATAATTAGACTTGCAGGTATATTTGTGTGTTAGAGATCAGCTGATACTTCAGCATGGCCGTTATTAATGGCGGAGTTTATAACATACGTATATTCAGACGCTCTAAATATCAATATCAGCCTCAACAACTGTTGTTTTGTTGAGAATCGTTGTACCAAGAAGTAGTCTGCGTCTCGGCTGCCAACACTCTCGTATTAGAATAAAGTAATATTGAGACAGAAGAGCTGGCGTGTGGACTTAATGTATGTTGTCTGTGTTTCATAATGAGTGACGAGATGGAGACACATGCAAGGGTCTGCGGTTTATCTGTCACCACACACACACACACACACACACACACACACACACACGGGGGAGCAGAGGTGGCTCGGTGGTGTAGATTTAAACCAGGTTCTGGTTGCAGATGCCAGCGTGTTACGCATCCATCATGCTGCTGATTCTTTTGGGCCAGTGATTGATGGACCCCGGTCAGCCGGTCGGACACCGGGCCCTCGACTTCTGTTTTAGCCACTGAGTGAGAGACAAGGAGGTGATGTACAAGCCCGTCGGGAGGAGCGCAAGCATCATGAATGAAGAAGGTGGGGGGGAAGGGAAGGGAGGGTGAGGGGTCGAAAAGACTGGAGGACGGCCGGCGCTGGATATAAGGAGTATTTAGATGTTCTTTACACTTGGCTGTGAGCGGAGGCGCTTCGTTCAGGGGATAAAAGTTGGGCTCGGATACAGCTGCACTCCTTCAAGGTCAGAGAACAAAAACACAGGCAACAGTTTGCCACTTAGCTCTTTACACCGCCAGGCTAGTGATTTCTCCTTCTCCAGTGTTTTTCCTTTTCTCTACATTGATTTGTCAAATAAGGAAGAGGCAAAAAGATGCTACATTATACAGTATGTGCTATGAGTAATTTACTGCATTTACACTATATATGTGGTGTGCAGCAGGTCCTTTAGTTCTAACTTCAACTTACAATGACATTTTTAGACAATAACATGCTTCCAACGTAGTGTCAGCAGTTTGTCTTTCCTGTTTCAACATGACATTGTCCCTGTGCTCCAGAAAGAAACCGTTTTCCCAGTTTGGTGCAGAAGTACTTGACTGGTCATCGCAGAGCCTTAACCTCTATCCCATCCAACACCAACAAGCCACCCAACACCAGTGCTGGACCTCACTAATAATGCTCTTAAGACTGAATGGGAGAAATCCCTGCAGTTACATTCCAACATTAGGTAGAAAGGATGAAACCAGAAGAGTGAATTGTTGTGTAATTGTTTAGTTTGTTTTATGAAATTTGATTGATTTTGCACGGATTGCTGATTGTTCTATTTTTGTTAGCAGAGTTGTGCTCTTATCATGCTGATCTTTACTTCCTTTAGTGTTTAATGTAATGAAGAGGGCCTCCTATATTAGCTAAACGCTACTTCTATCCTTCTGTTTTTGTCGCCTCTACGCCCCTCTACCCTAACGACGGCCTTTTAACTCAACCTTCACCAGTACCTTATATATATAATGACAGAATTAGGATAAGAAAGTGTCCTGCTTGTGTTACTGTAAAGATTTGTGTGTCCAATAATATATAGAGTATAGATTTACAGATGACCCTTGGAAATGATACTGATATTTGACCTTTGAGTCTCGATGTAATGAAGAGGGCCTGCTGGAATAACTACAGAACTTGTGTCTGACGGTTCACTCTGGCCCCCGGCCACGGTCAGCTCAGTGACGGAGGGGGGGGGGGAGACATCGGCTCTTGACATGGTACTGCATTTACTGGGGTGAAAAGTGAGGGTTCAGGGGCTAAAGGTCAAGAGGGAGAAAGGGGGGACGACGGCATGATAAGGGACAGTCAAGTCTCTTGTCGGCTCGGGTGCTAATTTGGTGAGGGCAGGGGGCCAAGGGGCTTCCACTCTCCTCTTTCTGAGCCTTTGGAAGACCAGCAGGTGCTCTGAAGAAGACGGCTCCAAATAAACACCGTGTCCCAACCGCTACTTTCCACCTTTCTCTTCTTCTTCAAGCTCTCCATTAATTAGTCTGCTCCCACTAAGCTATCCACTCTTCAGTTTCAGTTCTGTAATAATTCAGTGTTACTCTCCTTGTCTACATGTGTGTCCTTAGGTTTATCTGCCCTTCTCTTATGGACCATCCTCAACAGCCCCCTCATTCTATGGTGGCATTCTGGGTGCAGCTGCCAGCCGCTAATTGGTCCCTTTGGGCCGAGGGAAGAGCTGGCAGCAGCCCGCTAAAATGCTGATTGCAACCAGGAGGAGCGGGCATCTGCTAGGAGCGGACACCGCTGCCCAACCGCTGGCTCGCAAACATATACACAGAGGCATATGTACTAATAAAGGTCTTTCAAAGTCACGGCAGAGCAGAGCATGGCCTCTGTTCAATAACACTGAGACCAGACTAACATCAGTCTAGTCGCTACATAAAGTCACAGAAAGATCACAGTTATTGTATCGTCATATGACAGTTCTAAGCTTGTTTTTATAATCCGCAACAATAATTGTCCAACCTTCATGTACTCTAGCTTAACTAAATCAACGCTGCTTATTAGTGGCATCACATCCTTAGCCAAAAGGTAAGCAAACTGACTGCAATACACACCATCTGCGTTGCATAACGTGATGCCATTTGATGCTTGTAGCACATACTGACACAAGACGAGCCAATTTTGGCGACAAATGTGATACATCTACTGCTTTTCTAGAATGTCAAAGCTAGAAAATAAGACAGTGAGTGGCGTATCCTGACGGGTCAACATGTGTCAGCACACGTGTGTCGGAGATACCGCCGGTAAGTGGGTGCACATAGAACACAATGGGAACAGGTATTTTGAACGTGTCGTAGACTGCAGTTTCAGAAAACCTACTGATCAATCAACAATACTGTCCTGATAAGACAATAACAGCTCGAATCATTATTGGTATGACATTTGATATGTTATCAATTATTTCAGTATAAGTTGACATCTTTCTTATCCTTCAATTAAACAATGAAAATGTGTAATTAGTGTTAAACATTCATGCATGAAGTCTGTTGCTATATGAAGAACAAATCAAGCTATGACTCAGATTTAAGGTAAACTGTGTAACTCGTTCTCAAAGGTTTTAATGCGACTAATATTAAAAATACACATAACTGTCCAAATTTTTGACACAACAAAATCTTTTTCCCTCGACATAAAGGTGCACCGGTTAAACAATCCTCATCATCGTGGTAATTGGACACGCTTTGCTTTGAACCGGTCGTTTATTATGTACAAACTCATTAAAGCAAGAATGCACTGAAAGACAAGCCTCAATGTGAGAGAGAGATAAGTGAGGAAATAGCAGCATGGTAATCCTCTCCAAAATAGACCCGGGGGTCGTGAACCTCAAGCTAAACTGTAAGAGAGCAGATATGCTATTAAGTATCATATGCAAGCACGCACAGATGCGTACATGCAGGCGTATGGGGGGTGATAGCAGGAGGCACCGAGATCTAATGTTTCTGACAGAAACAGGATGGAACGAGGTGGCTTCTTTATTTCACTATATGGCTTGACCTTTTCATTTAACCATAGTGCTATGGGATGGTTGTGGAATATAAACCTGACATAAAGCATTGAGCCACAACCTTCCTGTCTGTGGTTTAACCTTCATTAAAGGCCTTGATGAAAAACCTCTCCCGTCTCATTTTCCTTGTCTTTGCAATGTATGTATTTAGTTAGTTTTGTTTTTATCATTTTAGATACATTAATGAATGCATATATTATTAAATAATCGACAGAGTTACCCATGTGTCAGTTGGTCCCTGCAAAGGCTGGATTATGCTTGAAAAGAAGTACGTAGCTTGTTCCAAACACCCAACACCAACAGTTCACATTTTCAGATTGCATTTATGCACTGGTTGTACACTGGATAAGTAAACACATACAAAGTGGAACTCAAAAATTCCATCAATAACATGAAGTAAAGTGACAAAAGATGACTACAGGAAATGTTTCCAGGAACAGGAGAAGCACTGGGACCAGTGTATCATCAAGCATCTCATGGAGAGTACTTTGATGGGGATTGGAAAGGTCCAACTGAAAGATTTATAATGACTTTTTTTTTTAACAATTCCAGAAAGTTTGGGGTGCCCTCCCCTTCGTAAGTGACAGAAATAGGTCCAGTCAAAACCCTGCCTCCTTTCTCATCTCTGCTGGCCAATCACGGCGTGAAGTGGGTGTGAATGTCAGATTTTCAGTTTTATTAGTTATAGAAATTGAGAGACAAAGCTCCCAACATTGGAGAGGTTTGTGAAGCCGTTCGACCGTCCAAAAAGCAGTTCTGACAGAGTAGATCTGGAAAAAAGCAGGAAAAGCCTCTTTCTGGGGCATTGATGTCACTAATTATTTCTTTTTTTAATGTTAGGATCTTTATGTTTGGACCAGAATGTTTAAATGGTGGGTGATGGTTTTCTATCTGATGGTGGATGGAAATCAAAGGAACTTTTAATAATAAACTTATTCCAAAAACAATCAACCATGAGAAATAAGAATCTACTAACCAGTTGTTGTCCCCAGTGGGTCACACCACTGTTCATTTTCTTTACTCACATTGGAGTTCATATTGTTAATGGCAGCTATTTGGCAATCAGTCCAGCATTACTGTCATCGAACAAAACGATCAATGATATCAGTGTGTGTCTCCACAGAGACAGAGTGAGGTATTTAACGGCTAAGCCCCCCAAAGACAGGACACAAATTAACCACACACACACCACAGGGACACACACACCACAGGGACACACACACACACACACACACACACTGAGAGAAGCCCCCTGGACAGGAGACAAATTAACCACTTCCCACAGAGCAATTCACACAGGAGCAGGGGACAGTAAACGGCAAATGATCAATATTGCCTTCTTCAGGGAGAGCGCACACAATATTAGCCCCGCACGCAGATACATAGAACACACAAACTCGTGTTCAGGGGGACAGTATATCAATCCTGTGCGTAACATAATATTTTAGGCCCAAACGAAGGCAGTTTGATCCTGTAGCTCCTCCATGACTGACGACGTCTGTGGTCGTGATGCTCTTGTCTCCGTTAGACAAGTGGCTTTCTTCTTCTTCTTTTTTTTTTTTTTTTTACTCCTCTTTAACTCTGAAGCTACAATGACAGGAGACAAACTAGCTATTTCCCCCAGAGCAACTCACTGGGGACAGCAGAAAATGAACTGCCCCAGATCAATACTGTACTCTCTCTCTCACAGTCACTGGCTGTTCTCTACAGACACACAGAAGAGTGTTGGTCATGAAGGGAAGGACGCTTCGGTTTTTATTCTGAATTTCAGAGAGGGAGATGAGTGTGTTTATGTGCATGAACCTTCATGATTGTTAACTGGTAAAAAAAAAAGCAGAGTGTGTTTATGTGTTAAAGCATTTTAAGCCACATGACAACATCCTGGACACTGATAAAGATCCAGGTATCCAGGTGTTTACATTCATGATGCAGCCTGGCTGTTTGTCATTCTCTGGTTAAGGTCAACCTGCAGCTTTAATACATCACAACTCAATATCCTTGTTTCCATGAATAAACCAACTTACCTGCAGCAACACAACCACAGATAAAAAGATCCTCCCACAGAGATACTGAAGAATAAAACTGATGTAACCATCAGCTACGAGTCAACTCAGCGGGTGACTTTACACAGAGGAAATGATGTCACACTGACTCATTCTCACTAAAATGTTTTTACCTTATTCTAACCATTTATGACTTTTTAAAATCATTTTTAAATCTGCAGGTTGTATGTGATAATATTCTGACGATGCCATTCATTAGATGGTTGGTGTTTATATGTTTTATGTTTACTGCCTTTACTGTATTTGTCTGCATCATTACTGTTTAATCTGATGACTCATATGTTTTGTGTGCCTGCTATGTATGTTATCTTGTTTGTATATATATTTCTTTATCTCCCAGATTATAATCTGGCACATTTTTGACATATTGTTGTCAATTAAACTTAAAGATGTTGCTGTAGTCATTTCTTTAACATCTGTATGTAGGTAACCTGAGGGACTTTAAAATGATCCAGAACTGAAGAAATAAAAACGGAATTCTTTCTGTATTTAAGCATAAATCAGAGGATGTGACAAAAAAACTGCTAATGTGATTAGTTGAGAGGTAAGGCTTTTTTGGTCGTCTTTCTAACTAAATTGAAATCAAATGTTTAATGAGATAGGCAGTATCTATCAGTCTTTCTCGTTTGTCAGTGAGACACTAAAAAAAATGAGACAAAATCAGTGTGACAGAAACATTACTGCTGGAAGAGAACCAGCAGAACGGCAGAAAGGCATCAGTTAAAACTGCTGGCAGAAATTCACATTTACATTTGCCATGATGTAATGTTCCCAGGTCATCATCCTCCAAAAATAAATAAAGTAAGGTGTCGGATTTAATTCTGAAAAAAGGTTGCCAGTGGTTTCAGATGCCGACACGAGAGCACATCTGTGTAAATATGCGCATGCGTGATGCAGACAGTGTGTGCAAAACAATCCTCGGTCTGACTTTTGTGTCGCTGTGACAGGTTTCTGATCTGAGCGGGGCGGGAGGGCACTAGTTGCTCAGGTTGCTGAGCCAGCAGCACACATGTGCAGAGCCCCCTCTGCAGCTCACAGGCAGGAATGCAACAGCAGCTGTGCTTAAGTGCACACGCATGTACGCGTACACGTGCAGGTGTGTATTTAAGTAAGTGTGTATGTGTATGTGAGTCCTGAATCTGGCTGTACACCCTGACCCACTCTCAGGTGAGTATAAATAGTACTGACCCCTGATTCTGGCTTTTCCTGCCAAGTCTCTGCTGGCCCGAGAAGACGTGATGAAAT
The DNA here is from genome assembly GCF_963924715.1 of Thunnus thynnus. Lineage (NCBI taxonomy): Eukaryota > Metazoa > Chordata > Actinopteri > Scombriformes > Scombridae > Thunnus > Thunnus thynnus. The sequence continues at coordinate 6,583,880 of NC_089524.1, read as the reverse complement.
CAAGATCAGCAGTCTTCTTTGACCAATCAATGCAGCCTGCTGCAGTCCACTGCCCGTCAATGTGGGACCGCAGTCAAACCATTAATACTGCCAAAAGACACTAGCAACTGCGGATAACCGACCACCGGACAGGCTTTAAATTAGGAACAGACCAACTAATCATCATCAAGATATCATCCAATTAATTGAAAATTATTACATTTACTGATATCAAATGATTTATCTCTGCTTCCTCCTCTCAGCTGTGAGGGTTTGCTGCTGTAGTCTGTTTTATAATCTTTGTAAATGGAATATCTTTGAGTTCTGGATTGATAGACAAAACAATTTGAAGACTTCATCTTGGATACTGGGCGACTGCGAGGGGGAATTTTTCACCATTTTTTCACATTTTATAGAAACTATAAATTAATTGGAAATAATAGCTGACAGATTAATTACTACTGAAAACGGTTGCAGCCATACAGACATGCAAACACATAGAAAACTAAAATGTATCCACGTCAAACCTTTCAATTTCAACACTTTCGATGGCCACAGGGGTCTTTGCTGCAGTTAAGTGCTTAATAAAAGATTACAAAGGCAATAATTAAGACATTGTGCTAAAGTGAAAATATTAGTGTCTGTCAAAAAATAACAGCGGCCAAACTAATGTCCCTACTAAGCACCGTGACTCCTTAAACATTTTGTGTCGGTTTACTCGATCGGAATGTCGGGTCAACGTGTTGAGCCTCTATTACAACACCAAAGATGGTCAACAAATCCTGCATCATTGTTTGGTCTGTAGTAGCGGTTATTAATATCACACCCAGAGCTCACAGACTGAGTCTCACCTATCACTGCTAAACCCCCTTCTGCCCTCCATGCCAACCATGTTGGCATGATCGCTGCACGAAACGAAACGGCCGCAGCTTCCAGCGCCCGCGTTGCCATACCAAAACAGTTACACCTCCCCGACCACAAATGCCAACGCCGCTGATGCCAACTCACTGACAGTTACGTAGAAGGAGCCGCAGCGCTCTACTGTAAATCATACAAGTCGTTTCAAATGAGGCTGCAGGAGGAAGTGAGCCACTTAATGCTGCCATCGCTGCAAGAGCGACGGTCACACACACACACACACACACACACACACACACACACACACACACACACACACACACACACACACACACACACACACACACACACACACACACAGAGCAACGCAGATAAACACAGACACACTTCCCTCGACCGCACCGAGTTGAGGACTCAATTACTCTGCTTCTGTTCAGAGCAAATCTCACTAATTAAATAGGTTAAGCATTAATTATTCAACCAGAGAGAGAAAGAGACCCTTGACGAGGGGAGAGGCGAGGGAGAAGGTACCGTAGGAGCACGGGAAGGGGATGATGGAGGGGGGATGCGGCGTTCTTCTCGGGCTATAAAACAATCCTCACCCAGCGCAGCTAATCAATACAGCCCTACTGGAATTAGCAGTTATCTTAAAGCCCTTTAACAAGAGCGTGCTGCCCTGACAAACACAAACAATCATCCATTATTAAATACCAAAACACAACTGAGGCCCCGCGGAGGAGGGGAGGTGGGAGGGTTACGTGTGGTGTGGTAATGGGAGGAGGGAGTTAAGTGAGATCGAGGGAGAGAGAGAAACAGATGAATGAAAAAGAGAAAGAAAAGGAAAACTAAAGGTTAATTCTGGTTTATTACAACGTGGATCTTACTTTTGGCCGTCATTTCCATTATATACTGTACTCACCATATTGCTGAGATGTAGCAACGCAAATCTGTTAGTGTTTTTTCCTCATAACAAAATATATATTTGGTTAACCTGCAGGTGCAAGCAGCATGAATCTATGCAGTGTTGGTCGGTCCACAGCGAAAGATTTCAACAACTATTGGATGGCTTGCCATGAATTTTTGTACAGACGTTCAGGCTCCCCAGAGGATGAATCCAAATGACTTGTGATCCCCTGACATTTCCTCTAGCGCCACCATGAGGTTGACAACTGGTTCAGAGGGAAATATCTCACCAACTATTAACAGGGATTGCCATGAAATTTGCTACACATAGTCATGGTCCCTTGAAGATAAATTCTAGTGACTTTGTTGACTTTTCTTCGAGTGCCGCCAGCAGTTTTCACTTGTGCTGTCAAATATTACAACATCTACTGGATGATACAGATATCCACGGTGCCCACACAATATATCCTGCTGTCATGGTGATAGACTGTTCCTCTAGCACCACCATCAGGCTGACATTTTTCTTTAATTGAAATATCTTGACAACTATTAGATGGATTGCTGTGAAATTTGGTTCACATGCTCGTGTTCCTCAGAGGACGAATCTTGATAACTTTCCCCGACCTTTCGTCAAACGATACTTTGGTTTATGACCAAATTCTTGCAAAACTAATGACATGCCAGCCTCATCTGTACTTTGTGTTTAGTGGTAATTAGCAAACGTTTGCATGCTAACACGCTAAAGTTGTTGATCTACCTGCTGTGTCTTCTCACTCTCAGAAGGTTTACATTAGCATATAGTATTTGATCAAAGACAGAAATAATACTGCAGTGACCCTGTATGAGTGTCTTAATATAATGTCAATTATACATATGTTAACTGAATTATGTTTATACTGTTAAAATAGAATTTCTTTGTATGTGCATTGCAGTAAAACCCTATTTAAATGTTTCTGGCTACAAACTACAAAAATAAGTTGTAATAAACCAGAATAATCATTTAAAGACACACAGTAAGAGGGTGACAGGACCAATTAATCATTCAGTTAACACCTGTCCATCATGTCTCTGCTGAGGAATCTGCTCCACATTTGTTCCCAACGTCAACAAAGATACTCCTAATGATTAGATCTGGGGAACACCTGTAGGGAGGTTATGGTGGATTTAAGGAGTCTATCCCCCAGCTCCGAGAGCAGGGAGGTCAGGGACATAAGAGAAAGTTGGGGCACTGAGCTCACAGTTTTGCATGCCAATCATAGCTGGAGAACCAGTCAAAATACCCAGGAGACCCTGAGAGACTGATCAAAACTTAACTTACCCCCTGGGAGGGACAAAGACGCAAGTGGTCAAAGAGGGAGGAGGAAAGGGATGAACGAGGGAAGCAAGGAGGCACTTAGATGGGTGGGAAAGGAGTTGTAGGAACCATTGGGGGAGATAGTAGGGGGTCACTGAATAACTCAACAAGACCAGAATAGACTTGAAGGGTTCGGGTGTCTAGGCCGGTATGACTGAAATGGAAAGTTGGAAAGGCTGAAAAAAAAAAAACGTCAAGAAGATAAGGAGTCAGGTTTCCCCCTGCAGCCTGTGGGCCTCGACCTGAAGCCTGGCTTTAGGGTTTGGATGGAGCGCCAGGTGGAGTAGACGGGATGGGGAGGGCCTCGGGGATCTCAGTCGAGATAGAGACAGACAGAAAGACAGAGATAAAAAAGATAAAAGCTTACAGTCATAAAACCTGAGCTAGAAGGGATGATCAGTTCACATGACGATACAAAATTCACTAACATTACAGGGATATGAGTCTTGGCTTCCACTTGGCTCAGGCAGCCTACTGAGACTTGCAGCCAAGCCATCAATTAGGGGAATACGTTTAATCCCTGTGGACAGGGAGGAAGTAGAGAAATAGAGTGAGGGTGTGGGTGACCAATTACAGAATGTGACTGCAGAGTGAAAACCAGAAAGAAGGATTAAAGAAGGTAAAGTACTGAAAAAAAGCCTGAGCACTGTGTGTGTGTACGTGTGTGGTCAGTGTGACCTCTGTAGTGATGGTACAACAACACGAGTCTTGAGCCTGAAGGTCTCGACCCCTTTAGAGCGCTGAGCCCCAAATTTGGTCGACAGAGCAAACAGCACGTACGTAACCATACTAAAGATGTTCTGTCTGTAGTGGAAGTAGAGCTGGGCATTATTTGAACAGTTTTGACACTAGAGCCAATATGATACTCAGGTTTCGGGAACAAATATGATACCAAAACAATACTTCTTTTCTATAATATCGTACTCTAAGAATAGCCTATAAAAGCCTATAAAAGCCTTATATAGCCATAAGACTATTGTGTCTGGGATTTGGATCTATTGTGTTGTCCTGACCTTAAAGGCTGCATTACAATTTATTTATACAAATTTCTGAACTGAGCTGTGAAGCTTCTGTTAGAAGTTTAGGCTTTTCTTTTTGAAAGAATTGTGCAGCAACAACAAGTTTCAAAAAACTCTTACATGCAAATACCTTTTGCGAGCAATTAGTACATTACTGTTAATGAGGTATTTGGCCCAAAGATTGTGATGTTTGAAGCCTACAATGAGAGGAGCATTTAGTTTAATCATTTCGTTAATCAGTTTTCAATCATCTTGCATGTTGCTTGTGCACATTGGGCACCTTGTCTTTCGAAGGGCTCCTTTGAGTGTTCAAAGTTGAAAAATATTCCATCCTACGGCCTCTTTGCTCTCCAATATGATGGAAAACCCCCCACAGTTGATAACAAGGAAAATGTTACTGCCAAGTCTGTTTCACCAACAGACTTATGACAAATAATAATTGGCTTTATGATAATGTTTTTCTATGTTGTTGCCTAGTCCTAGACTAAAATCGTCCCTGATTAGACAGCTACAATGTCATTTTGTGCCAAAAAGTATACGTAGCAATCTGGACCCAAAGAACTGGGCTCAACCATTGTTTTAGATTAATCCACAGTTCAACTTTGGCTCTGCAAAGCTAATATAGAGATACCTGAGTTGACCCCTTAAAATAAAGACTGCATTACGAGATTAAATAGTACAGTATAGTAATTTATAAACTTCCTAGATATCCCCAACAAGGACTGAAGTGATAAACTTCCCCCATGTCAACAGCCATGCCCAGTGCCCAGATAACCCTGCCCAAGCCTGAATGACCAACCAGTGACCCCCCGCAGACATGCAGTCCCCGCTCTACCATGTGTCCAGGACCGTGTGTGTGTGGGACATAATTAACATGCCGGGCGCTCCTCAGACTCTTTGCTCATCTTCCCACGTAAACGGCAAACCCCCAATGATTATTATGGTAACACATTGGTGTGTGCAGACATATGGAGGAGAGCTGGGGAGGATAGGGTTACTGTCATAGGGTCGGGGGTACAGCAGGGCAACTATACCGGCACGCTCTCCAACTGACAAAAGGTGAAGATTTATGGAGAAGCTCATAGCAGCCCCCCAAACTTTCTCCTCCCTTTTACCAAAACAGACAAGCTTAATGCGACACAAGACCCAAAGCCCTCTGGATATAATGTCACACACCGATTAGTAAACGGAAACAGCTTGAACTAAACTGAGGTTAGATTTTGCTGTGTGTGTGTTGAGTTTACCCAATTTTTAAAATATTTTACTGAGGTGACAGTTTAAGGACTGTAGCAGTGATTTTGAAGGTTTTAGCAGGTGTTACATATCATGAATATTTTACATTTCTGTTGACTATTCTGTAAAGCAGGCTGTAGTGTTCAGAGTTCAGAATGTGTTTTTATAGGTATACTACGCTGGATTGGTCGGTTAGTGTTTGTAAACACACACACACACACACACACGCATTCAAAGTTGGCCCCTCCTCCCTGGTTCACCGAGCGAGTGAGAGAGAGAGAGAGAGAGAGAGCAGCAGTGGTCGAGCGAGCTAGAGAGTGAATGAAGAGGGCGCTGGTGAGAACAAAGCTGTGAATCAGATAAATTAAATGTTATTTTTATATTTGTATGAGTCTATATATTGTTTTTTGCATAGTATACCTTTAAGTTCAAAGAATTAGTTTACATTAGGGCTGCAACTAACATTTATTTTTTATTATTGATTAATTTCTCTATTATTTTCTTGATTAATTGATTAGTTGTCTGGTCTAGAAAATGGCAGAAAATGGTGAAAAATGTCAATCATTGTTTCCCAAAGTTCATGATGACATCCTCAAACAGTCCACAACTCAAATGTATTTATCATCATAGAAGACTAAAAAAACTAGAAAATGATCACATTTAAGAAGTTGGAACCAGATAATTTTATCATTTTTACTTGAAAATAACTAAAAACAATGCCGGTTAATTTTCTGACGTTCAAATAAACAACTGTTGCAGCAATACTTTCCATTAACGTCAGTATTGTAGGCAAATCAATTTTTCACAATGCATAAACAAAGTTACCATTGTGAAGTACAGACTTCAAACCAATCTATACTTATACAGCAGTAATCGACACATTAATGGAACACATTGAAGTCTCTGCTATACTCTAAAATGCACATACAAAAATGTTCCATACGTGCACTTAACACACTTGATTTTTGATTTTGGTATAAGTACCAAACCTCAGATATCAAACCAAGTACAGTATTGACAGTGTTTCCTCTATAATTGTACAGGCCCAGTGGACCACCGGGCCAACAAGAGGCCCCGCCGGGCCAAAAAATCTTTTATTTAATGCCAAAAATAATGCCAAATATCCATTCATTTGTAAATCAATAATCATTTGTGTTTAAGAGCCTCTGTGCGGCACTGTTCTGAAACGTGAGTCAACCTCTGTGTTGTTGCCTGGGAAACTCTTGACGTGATGTGAGTGCTTCATCTCTTATGGGTTTTTTCGGTGCGTACCACCGGGCCTGAAAAAAAGTCTAGGGGAAACACTGATTGACATTTTTCAAACAGTACGCAGCCCCACCAGAAAGTAAGAAAAATACTCTACAACATGCATTGTACAATAGACAGCAGTAATATCAATTTAAAAAACACTGAAATCACTGCTTTAACAGAGAAAAAAATCACCATCACTGACTCAAGACAACAGCACGAAGAATTAGCAAGAGCCTTTTCAAATACTGGAAAGTTACACCATAGTTCACGTTCATACTCCTATAGCTAAACACCGCGACAACCCTTTTCCCCTGCCAAGCCGTTTACCAATAAATGACACCGGCATCGTCTGCCATGTGTTCTCAAATAATTAGTACGGCTCTGCCTGCGTCCTGATAGGTGTCTGATTTATTCGGACAGCCTGGCACATGTGCCACTCCTCTGGATACCAAGAAAACATTTACCTCCTTAACTGGGAAGGAGTCACAGTAATCTCTGGCTAAAGTTTCAGGACTCAATAGTATTGATTACACATTTCAACACATGCCTCTAAACTCTCCCCTCCACCCCCCCTCCCTTACAGATCCACAGGATAAAAACACCCCCTCATGACAGCCCTCTAAGCTCATGCAAATATACGATCCAGTGTTATCAATAAAAGACTTAAGGAACATCTCAGAATATATACATACATAAAACTTGTTGCACATGTTTATTTTTTTCTCAAAAGAAGTTATCCAGTCATTCGACCAGCTTTAGCGGCGCATTAATTTAAAAGTGTTGACTACTCTGTGTGTGTCCTCCATGAAGGCCAGCGAGGTCCATCTGCATGTTGAACTCTAAATGAGGCAGAACTTTAATTATGGCCAGTTGACAGTTTGATGAGAGTCTGGGGAAGGAGGAGGGCTCTTACAACACAGATGGGGAGGAGTTACTAATGTGGACGTACTGTAGGTACAGGGGGTCTGATCACTGGCATGCATGACTCCCTGGGTCCTGAGAGGTTAATCAAAATGCCAAATGTTACCATGCACCGCGACACGGAGCTATACTGAGTCCCGACCTGCACAAGACACCGTCTTACATGAGAAACTGAATCATTCCTGCAACCAAATAGCCGTACTGCTTATATATATATAGACACAAACATAACTCTAAAGTAGATGTTATCTTTTGTTTACGCTCCGTCTCTGTGTCTGCGACGGCGAAAGCAGCTTAAATCGTTACGGCGATGCAACAACTCTGTTTGCATGTGTGTGGGCGCACATGTCTCGTACGGCATGTGTGCGCGACTGGTGGCAGATATAAAGAGAAAGGAAGAAACATAAAGCTGCAGACAGAGAGGGACAGAGACAGAGGTCCACCTGTTTGACACAGAGAGCCTGAGAAAGTGGAGAGGAATGAGCAGAATGCCTGTGTGTGTGTGTGTGTGTGTGTGTATGAGCGCTAGGTTAAGGTCTACACGGTGCAAATGTGTGTGTGTCGTCCAACTGATAATACTATGGGAGCACTGGGGAATGGCATTTAGAGAACGGTATGTAGAAAAGCAGCTGATGGGAGAATCATATACACCAACACACACACACACACACACTCACACACACACACAAACATCTATTAAAATCATTTGACCAATAAAAAGTTCGGAGAAAGATCAGCGTACATATGTATGCATGAGATATAGTGTAACGCTTCCAGTATAGCAACACCAACTGTGTGCATGGAGGTCCAAACAAACAAACAAACAAACAAACAAACAAACAGTGAGTTAATGTCCTCTATAAGCTGCCTGTGTGTGTAAATGTGGAAGAGTGAGTCAGTGAGAGGAAGGATCAGGACAACAGGCAGCGGTGTGAAGGAGAAGTGAACCAGAGAGAGTAATGCAAATAAACAAACAAAAATAAACAAACGTCAAAAAAGGCAATACTAGGCTAAAAGAGCGCAGCTGCATGTTGTTTGATAAATGCATTGGCTGCAATATTTTGTGATTTGTGTTTTTATGTCAACTGAAAGACACATAAAACACAACCAGTGTTGTACAAAAAGACCAAAAAACTCAAAATACACAACTGTAACGGTGCAACAGAGAAGTTGGATGTAAACAAATTAGTCTGTGCAACTTTCTGAATTATCACAATGAATCCAAATCTAAAAGTCTGAAATTGAACAGTTTGTAATAAACTATTTACAACAAATGTCAAAAGGTGCATGTAGTAGTAACGACTACATGTAGTAAATGGCCAGATTCACAGTCACAGTCATTTTATTTAAGGAATACGTAGGACATGAACAGTAAACTTCTGCTATAATTGACTGACAAACATGCATCTCATTTACTCTGGAGATTGAGACACTAAAGCTCAACATATACAAGCAGTGCCGTGGAGCACTGCATCATTTGACACTTGTAGTGCACATTGAACGCATCGTACAGACTGAAGAGGTGGTGAAGGTAAACTAGCTGAGAGTTGCTGATCAGGAAGTGACATAAATCAACCCTCATAGGTGTGCAGGCTACCACAGAAAAACAATGACTGCAGGTGTTTTGATGCATTTCAAGTATCAAGACATAACTGGATGTCACTGGATGTCACTGCAGTCTTTCTTTGAGGAGCTGCAAACAACAGAGATAGATTGGAAGCATGCAAATCAATCATTCAATTAAGTGCAACTTTGTAATCGTATCTTAAAAAATGAGAAGAGAAACAGAAAGAGGAGGCACCAGAGGAAAAAAGTTTCATCATGAATAAAACAAAACAGTAAATTAGTGATGAACGTGTTTTATATTCATCACTAGTAAAGGACGAGATGAAATGAGCTTACATCTCTGTCCTACAGATTTCTTAAAAGGTGCTTTTGCTCCTTTGTGTTAGAAATATAATACACAAATTCATTCATTTGCTTAATTTCATAGCAACACAAATATAACACGGGTTGTACCGCTGCGTGCTGAACTTGATACTCGGTGCACTTGTGGAAAAATTTATTACACATCACGTTAAAGCCACTTGTTTCTCAAGCGTATCCCATCTGTGTTTGCATGTGTCCGTACATACGGCAGAGTGTACATACAATATCATTGGAGAAAATGGAGAATGTCAGTGAGAGCCGGGCCTCGATGCCGAGCAGCACGTATGATTTATGGGTTAAATAAATGGGATCACGTTCAGCGCGGTAACAGGATCCCTGAGGAAGGGGTAAGGAGGGAGGATTCTTTTGTGGTGGTAATGGGCTCCATGGTGTCGGAGTGTTGGTGGGGAGGGTGGGTGGGGGGGTGGGGGGGGCAGCATGTAAACTGATGCTGAGAGATCAATGGTGGCAGCGCTGCCACTGTAAGAGTCACTTCTACTACGACGCACAAACAGGCTCGGTTCAGACTGAAAACAGATTTACATTAATACACCTGTGCTGATGTGTTGATACATGTACAGTAATTGTGAGAAGATGAAATACGATACAAGTTCCTGTTTGAGCAAAACTGTACATCCATGAGTCTGAAGAGAGTTATCACAGCGACGATCATTTTATCCGAATCCTATCCACACTGAATTACGTTGTTCATGTTATAAAGTCTATCAGGAATGTACAGTTGCACATATCTGAACATCTTCATCATCGACTTCAACCATTTATATTATGTGAATGAAAACAAAGACAGATGTTACTTTTATTTCCAAAAAAACTGTTGCAGAGCTACTTCCTGGTTAAACTCTGATCAATGGATGCAGCTGATTTTCAATAAAGTGGATGTTTTCACTTACAAATTACTCTAATTTGGTCAAAATAAACAAGCTTTCATGTATTAATGCCATTCATTAACATTAACATACATTCTGGGCTTCTACAGGAATACTCATCCAACTTTTGAATCATTGATAGTGTGTATTGATGAACTATTGGTTTAAATCCATTCTGGTTGTCTGAATGTTTGCTGTATTTAAGTTGTGAAGTTCTATCATGTTCTTAAATCTCAAGAATGAGTAAAGATCAGTGAGTAAAATGTTATAATCAAAAGGAATAATGGTCAAAACAATGAGAACATTCTCCCTGCAATTAAATTATTTATAATAAATCAAGGGAACATAAATTATAGCCCTGTCTATACACTCGAATACAAAGTAAAGACAGTAAAATGATTCTCATTACGAGTTTATCTAAAGTCTGTTTCATATTCAAGTGTCTTCTGAAAACGTGCACTTTTGCCTTCAGCTTTTAACAATTTGTGTACAAAAAATATTTTATAACATCATTAATGTCATGAGTTATTACTCGCCACGCTGTGATCTTTCATTTTCCCTTCACATTGGCACTTTAAATTTAATTTTTTAGAAAATTCTTCCAACTCTCTTGACTTTATAATACAGTTCAGACACAAAACGGGATGATACAGAAAGTGTCCTCACGGTAATATACTCGGCTTAAAAAAGTCACAGCGGATATTAGCGGTAGAGTGAAGACAGCTAAAGAGAGAAGGAAAAAAAAAAAAGACTGAGAGAGTGTGGAAGAGAGATGGTGAGGGCGGAAAGAAAGCGGAGTGAGATAGAGACCTAAAACGCTCCAGAAGCCTGTCAAATGAGGCCTGAAGCCGCTCAGCTCAGCACTCTTCCTCTCTCTGTGTTCTGTCCGTTCCTGACATTTATCTGCTTTATTAGATTATCTGGGGCTACATGGTTGTCTCCGGGCACATGCAAGCACACACACACACATATAGATATATATATACATACACACACCTCTCGATTCATTACAGCCCTAACTGCTTACTTAGGTTTATAACCTCTTTAAATTAAACCGCAGATAACCGAGCGCCTCAGAAAAACACCCGCCTGCTAACACAGAGAGAGGAAGCTAAAGCTAGTCATTGAGGAGGAAATTAAGAAACATTGTTTTGTGTGTGTGTGTATTATCATGCATGTGCGAGTGGTCATAAGGTTGGTTTTTAACGGGCTCATCTATAAGGACTTTGCTTCCCATCATTAGTAATTCAATTTGCTCTTTATTAGCAGCTCTTATCGGAGGCGCAGACGGCTATGAGCAGCTTTCCTCGCTCCATCTTCCTCCGACTCCACCTTTCCCGTGTCTCCGATTCTGAATCCACATCTTTAATTAGAGATGCATGTGTTCCCGCTGTAGGCCGTTTAGGTTCCACACATGAGATAAAAAAAAAAAGTAGGGAGAAATGATGAAGAGGAAGGGATGTAAGAGGGGTGAGACAGGAAGTTCGGTGAAAGAATCAGAGAAAAGGAAGTGGACAGATAGACTGGGAGCCATGGGGACAAATAAAGCCTAACGTTAATAGTGATGGCTTTTCTAATGTCTTCTGACTTCATTGAGTATGGGAGATTACACCAAGATGGGCATGAGGCGTGTAGGGTACATGCAGAATGACCGGAGGGTTGGAGGGGCAAGAGGAGAGGAGGGGAGGGAGGGGAGTGAGAGGGAGGGAGGGCTGTAAAAACAATGATTGCTTTCCATCAGGTTAGGCCTATATTCTACAGTTCGTTAAAACAATCCAATTTGCAAAAGGATAATTATGCATTAGCTCCTTTTTATCTACTGGAGGGAGAGTGGTGCCAGGGCTTGATAGCAGCGGCGCTGCCTGCCTCCACCTCTGCAAATTACCCGCTATCGGCACTTGTTCGCCATCACGGCTGAATTGGGCAATCAATTAACCTCCCCCCCCTCCCCCCTCCTCCTCCTCTTATAGTCCGCCTGTACGCCTCTCCAGTGACAGCCAGCAACACAAAGCCTCTACAAGGAAGACATGGGTGTGAGCTGCTGCCCTCTACTGGAGCTGGTTGTAATAGCTGCTGTCAGAGGTGCAGCTGAAGGCCAATTACTTACCAGCTTTGTCCAAAATACACAGGACACACTGATTCTGAGTATGAGGCATGTTCAGGCTGGACAACTGATAGAATTAAGTACTCCATATGTATTTAAAATACAATTAATTTCATTTGTGCTGTTGATGTCCCACGATATAAATGCGTAAAAGTAGTGAAGGGAAGTGCAAAACAAAAAGTTAAAATCTTGTTGGTTAGATTTTAGCAGCAGCATTTTCAAAGTTCTGTTTTAATTGACATCTGTGTGCCCACATGCTACAATTCTTGTTTATAGTAAAATGTAAATTGTAAGAATGTGTTCAGACTATTTATATATATAGTCCATACTATACTACACTACAGTAATAGTATGTAGTTGGCATCAGTTTGAGAATAACGGGACACAGGTGGTGTAGAAGTGACACTAGCACTGAGGAGAAACATGGTGCCAAAGTAAAAAACAGATACAAGTCAACAAAAGGCAACAAACTAAGAAGCAAAAAAACAAGCAAGAATCCAAGGAGTGATAGTGATAAATGTTCAATTTGTTGGAATTAACACCACAATCAAGATGAACATATTGCTCAAATGACTCTTGGTTTGATCCAAATATCTCTGATGGCATATGAAAAGGACGAGACAAGACTCTCAGGTTGACTAAGAGAGTGATGATACCAAAATATGTGGACCCAGTCACAGATATGATCTTGTCCCACAAGAGGCTGAATAATTGCTAATCTACCTGATGAGGACGTCCTCTATGTGTACTGAGTATGTGTTTAACTTGGTTTTTAACAGCTAAATGCTTTTTGGCAGAGATCATACAGTTTGTTGTGGTAAATCTAGTGAACATAGTGCATGTGTAAACTGGGTTTAATGAGCTTTGTGAGGGTGTTAATAACAGCATACAAAACGTAGGTCAAAGCTAAAAACTATTAGCAGTGAAATTTAGGAGAATGTTGTAAGAGAGATTCAGGAATCCAGCTGGATGTGAAGAATGAGTGGATGTAAGATTTTTGAATACAGAATGAACAGTAAGGGAGTTATTGACCAGCATGTAAAACTGGTTGTTATAGTGCCAACCTCTGGACATAAACTATAATTGTTATTGAGTGGTAGTTTGAAATTTGAACTTGGGAAAACTGACTGCCATGGATCTTCTGAGAACACACTTTAGAGGGATGGTGAATGTAAGCAACTATAATATAAGTCCACAGACAACGCAGCTGTACCATAACTAGACAGACACAGCATGTGCCCTCCTTTAACCATGAAATATTATTTTCCATACAGTCAGTTGACAGCTCATTAAAAGCAATTAATTACGGCAAAAGCTCATGAAAGAAAAACTCTTACGTCAGACATTTGAAAACACAAAAATAAACTTTGTAGCGTGCGCTCCTTACCTGTCCTTGATAAGGTAGGGGAGAGCCGCCTCAACTTGTGTCTACCAAAAGAAACAAGCTCCCTGGAGGGTGTCCTCCTAACTCCTATAGGTGTCCTGGTCAAGGTGTGTATCCGGCCCCGAGGGGAGAGCTTTACTGCTGACGGGCTGCTCCCCTTCTCTGACCCACTTCCACTGAGGTCACAGGACAAAGGGTGAAAGAGAACAGCACAATCAGACTGGAAACACTGGTAAATAAGAGGCTACTATTATACAAATGATGGTGAGCAAACATATTGAACTATTGATCAGCAGGCTTTCATGCACAAGGAATCACAAGTCATACTTTGCTGCCACCTACTGACACAAGACAGTGAGGCAAAAATCTTCTGCCGTAGAAGAAAAACAACACTCCAGATCCTGTACCTGCTAGCGGACCTCCTTATGATTTTCATCCTGCTGCGGAGCTTGAATCCACCAGGGGAGGAGGATGGGAAGGAGGCACGTTGGGGTAAAGTTGGAGAAACTACAAGCGCTCCTCTCACTCCTTTGTTGCTTTTTTCTGAGGTCCAGTGGAAGGCAGATCTACGACGGGCCACCGCTGCCCCTCCCGTCACTGCTGCAGTGGTCCTCTGACCACCAGCCTTCCAGCGGTAACGGTTACTGAGCGAGGAGCCGGTGGTGGAGGAGCTCACTGTTCCCTTTTTCAATTTTACAGGGGGAGTGGAGCCTGGTTTGAGCTTCTTTGCGGCTTCTCCCTTCTCCACAACTTTCTGAGGAAGAGTCAGGGCTTTTGGGGATAGCGGTTTTCTGGACATCTTAGCTTGGGCTCCAGCAGATGAGGAGACCCATTTATACTTAGAGGTTTTAGGGGCTACAATAACCGGACTAAGCTTTCGAGGTAATTTTTTGGCAAGGGTTCTCTTACTAACTGCAGCTATAGGAGAGCTTTCACTGGCAGCTCCACCTTTTGATCCCGACACTGGGGCAACAGTCACAACTTTGCCTGCAGGTGAGGAAATGGAGCTACCTTGTCTGGGCTCCCCTCCTCCTGTACTCTGGTTCTTTACCCAGGTGAACTTGGATTTTTTCAAAAAAGGTGCGCTAACTTGGGCCTGGCTGGTCTGAGATGTGGGAAGGTTAACGGAAGGTTGTTTTGACAACTTAGACAGAGCAGAGTGAGGAGGTGTTGCTGAAGTTGTGGTTGGAATAGTTTGTTTAGTCTCGGTGCTGGTTTTGCTTGTCATAGAAGGTTTGATGTGTAACTGGGAGATGTTCTGTAAACTGGTGGTGGTAGTGTTGGCCTTGATTGAAGAAGGTGCTTCTGAAGAACTACTTGCTATCCTTCCTGGCAGGACTACACACCTGCCTTCAGCCTTCTGCTGCTGCTCTTCATGTCCTCTGCCTGTGGAGCTTGAACTTTTTTGTCCATCCTCCAGCTGAGACACAGCTGTTTTTCTAAAAGTATGTATGGCTTTCTTCTCTGTTGCAACTCCCCTAACTCCTGTGATGCTACTCGTATGTCCATCTTTCTTCTGTTCAGTAATCCCTGATGATAAAGTGGCAGTTTTGGTTCTATCAGTGTCCTCTCTTCTGCTGTTGCTAGGCAGTGTCGTGCTGTGAGATAAAGCTCGGGGACTAGACTGATGCACGGAGGAGGAGGAGGTAGAAGCTAACGGTTGTCCAACAGAGGACTCAGGGTTCTTGTTTCTTAGAGAGTACGCCTTCCTCCAACTTCCACGGCTCTGAGGGACATACGCTTTCCCCCTGAAGCTGTGAGGGTGAATGACAGATGCGCTGTGACCCCTGCCTCTGGCGTACGTTGAGGCTTCTGGAGGCCTCTGCCCGACTCTTGTAAACGGGGTGTCGCCATGGACGCTCTTGTGTTTATTGATGAGATCTGAGAATTCAAAAACAGGAGTGATTTAGTACAGCACATTGCACACATATCGAATAATCTGATGATTATTTTCTTGATTAATCCAGGGTTTCCAATACATTCATTTATTTGTGGCGGCCTGCCAAAATATCAACATTGCCCGCCACATATTGATTTTCTAGTTTTGGAGCTGTGCGCCCCGCTCTCTCTCTCTCACAAACACATGATAACGGACCTGTTTGTGAATAGCATGACTTACAGCAGGTGGCAGCATGCACCTTTAATGTTAGTTTGTAGTCCACCAGCAAAACCAAAGAAGAAGAAGAAGAGGAGCAAGTCAAATTGATCTGTACAACACATTTCATAGAACGTAATTCAAATGTGCTTCATACACAACACATATCAACAAAAATAAAAATACAATAAATCATTTATACATATTTAAATACATATATAAAAAAGACAAAATTCATAAAAATATCTTCTTGTCCCAGTGGGCTCTCTGGCTGCAGCATTTTGGATGAGCTGAAGTCGTCCCACAGTTTATTTGGGAAGCCCAGCAAAAGGGCGTTACATTAGTCTCGCCTCGAGGAGATGAATGCATGAACCAGTTTTTCAGCATCAGCATATTTTCCAGGTGGTAAAATGCCGTCCTAGTTCTACTAGTAATGTCACTTGTGAAGTTCTGAATCCATGATAACACCTAGATTTCTAACCTGCTCACTAGGTTTCAGACACAGCAGGATCAGTTTGGAACTGATCTCCTCTACCTGACCTCTAACACCTACCACACGGATCTCAGTCTTGTTTTTGTTTAACTGCAAAAACTTTTGGGTCATTCCTCCTGTTCATATTGTTGATCCTTTCATAATGCACTTACAATTTAAGTGATGGGGAACAAAATCCACTGTGCAAAAATGTATTTAAAAGTTTATCTGAAGCTAATATGAAGCTTCAGCCGACCAAATTCCTCAAATCAAGTTTTTTTAGAGCCAAAGTCCCTCTTTATGTTACTATACTTCCACCTGCAGCTCAACAGGGAAACACTGTCCGAGGAAACACAAAGAGGGAATTTGATGCTAAAAAGACTGTAAATGTGTCAGATATCCACTTGATATGACTAACTCCATCACTTACATTGAAAGCACATTTGTAGGGGATCTTTTAACAGCCAATATGAACAGGAGGAAAGATTACAGCAAGGAAAACCTCTTTCACTGCTCATATGGACACCTGATTGTTGTTTTAAAACAGACTTGGAAAATCGTGATTCCTATCCTTTAATGTTAGCATTTCCCTTCTTATGTCATCCATCAGTACCTTCTATTAGGGAAAAAGTCCTCGGTACTTGGGCACATAGCTAATTATATCCAGAGGTTTGTTAAAAATTACGTGGGTTTATTTTGTAATTTGTTGTGTAAACCTGGAAGATGAACATTTAAGTTTCTGGCTTCCTCTCCAGCTTTCTCTAGAGTTGTTATGACAGAACGAAGAAACATACAAAGACTGTCCACATACCAACTCCACTTCACCTCCATCTCGCTAACTGTAGGCTACATACTGTATATATCCTGTTAAAACACACCTCGCTTTTGCACACACATAGTTTTATCATGTCAATATGCTAGCACACAGTCAGCTCCCACTGCACAGAATCTTGTAAATAACTGTCTTTCTCTTTTTTTACACTGTTATGTTTGTGTTTAATGTTCATGTTTCTGGCTTTTTTCTGTTGATATCTAGACCAAGAGGTAAAACATGGTTAAACTATTTGGCCGTTACAGGAAACGTTAGTTAACTGATATCAGCACAAACAGCGGGTCGCATACTTCCGGTGGGAATGAGACACATGGTATATTAATTTTTTATACCTACATATAAAGTATTATGCAGAGTAGATAAAAATAGCAATGTCTCATGTCGACATGTGAGAGGTCTGAGCTAACGGTTAACGGTTTAACCGAGCAGCGCAGGCCCGCCTCCGCGCGACAGCTATGAATTTAAAGTGCGCAACAGATAAAACGTGTTTTCTGACCCGTCCGTTGCAGATAAACCTGTCCACAATCTTAAAAAGAAGACTTACTTTGTAAAAGATCAATTTGCCTCTTCAGTGCTTCTCTCTCCTCCATGTTTACAACTGAAACTTTTCGTCATCGAATAGCGACGATGACAGGCGTTTTCGGATGACGTAATTATTCTTTGTTAGCCCTCAGTTTGGTTTTACAGGCTTGGATTAAAAAAAAAAAAAAAAAACAATTATTAACTTGTAAAATACTGCCTGTTTTTTTTTTTTGTGACTGTTCCTCTGAGACTGTCATTCGCTGATTATATGTCTTTGCAAGGATTTATATCAAGAATTCATCCTGCCTTTTCTTTGAAATAGGAAAATGTCTTTTTTTTTTAAATTATTTTTACCATGACAGGATTGATACTGGAAAGTTATATTTGATCAATTAAATTGATAAAACTGACTAAATTAAATTTCACATCCATAAGTGTAAATACTCTTTCCATCTTTTCCTGGTTAGGGTTGTGCTTTTTGTTAAATTCTATGTGCTTTACCCCCCGGCTCATTTTGTTTATTTGTTTGTTTGTTTTGGTTTGGTTTGAAATTATTCTGACTTTATACTGCCCTGTGTGCCCATTTCGCCGTGCTTGTGTTATATGTTCTAATAAAAATTGCTTGAAAAAAACTTTACTTGTCAAGTTGCATACGCAGCAACATTTTCTTTAATTTTATTTGTCAGACAGGATTAATGGATAGGATTTAATGAATAACCCATAATGTAATAAGACATAATAAAATAACAATCAACAAATAATGACAAAAATATAAACCATTAGATTGTGTAATAATCCATGTTTTTTTTTTACACTTAGCTCATTATCATGAATGCAATAATAATGTTATCATAATATTTTATTTCATAATGGCAATGGGGTTACAAATAATGAGTATTTCCATCAAAATGTCCCACAACTCAAGTGAGTGTCTTGCCTGAAAGCATTAAACCACAGCAGTGAAGAGTTTTACGTGTTAAAGTGGCTTTCCAGAAACAAATGTTCAGGGCCCCGTTCTTTGTACGTGGATAACCGGGTTAATCCGACAGATCTTGCTTGGAAACTATTTATTCTAAATCCGGTCTGTGGACTGTGGACTGCTGAGTATTTCTATTACTGTAAGTGTCACGAATTGTTTGTCTGTTATAAGCATGGATAGGTATGGAGTACACCTTTAAAAAAATATTTTTTAAAGGTGTATTTTTTTTTTTTTTTTTTTTTTACATTTTTTTGCCGTGTAATTTCATGTTTGTAGATTTTCAGTAACTGATCTAATAAAGCCGCTGGTCATCTGTAAGACAGTACTGAGGGCTTAAATTGCCCTTCATGACTCGACGTGCTGCTGGCTGTCAAATGATTTGAAAACAACAACGTCACTTTGAAAATATTTATGTGTTTGCGCTTCATAGTATTAATAACATCTTTTGAATAAGTATCTTTTTGCCGATAAGTTATTTATCTCTTTGCCACAAACTGTCATTTTCATCAGAAGAACATGAATAGCCGATGACGCCGCTGTCGACGTGAACTGAAAGGGGAAGTGAAACTTATCAAGGCAGCTCGTTTGGACTTAATAGAGCGAAGATAAAACAGAAAGCAGAGTTTAAAGTTGCGTAAAAGTGAAGGTAACGTTAACTTTGTCACAGTTTATTTAAATTTGAGAAAGTAACACTCTTCTAGACTAATTGTATAACCTACAGTTAACGTTTCCAACGTTTGTTATGATTTCTGTTGACGTAAGTTGACGTTACAGTAACGGCTGTATTGATCATTGTCTCGAGCTTACTTTGTAGCTTGCTAGCGAGCTAGCTGTGCAGTTGTCGACAACATATTGATGATAGACTGATTATTATTGTATTAACGCCTGTGTATGTACTCTGTATGTGTGTGTGTGTTTCTCTACAGGACTCTGCTACATCTCCTTTTCAGCAACATGTCAACAGACCACCTGTTCTTCATCCTGACAGAATTACCTGAACGGCCTCAACACATCAATCCTGGCCGCATATGTTACATCCGTGAATTCAAATACACGTCAGAAATCAATAAATCTGGCCCTCTCGCAAAGTTAACAGTCGTGTTCTTGGGCTCACGGTCATGTTTAGATTATAAGATAGACATGAGTTGCCTGACGGAACTGAGTGCAGAGGAAGCCGACCTGCTGCAGGCCCTGCCCGAGGACTGTGAGAGGCTGAAGTGGTTCCAAGAGAAAGATGCTCTCCAAGCAGCTCAGGCACTCACTGAAGGTACTGAAGTGACTGTGGAGGAAAAAGGAGAGAAGCTGAGAGGGATCATCCGCTACATTGGAAAGCTGGACACCAACTATCCAGACCCCATATCAGGGATATTCTTTGGAATTGAACTGCAGGTGTGACTTTAAAGTGTTGGTTCAACCAAATCAGAAAAAACAGCACATTTTATCACTGTCCTCAGTGCTATCTAGCCATGCAGATACTTTTGGTTTCATTTGCTCAGTTACGCATCTCTGAGATTTATTTCACTGCCTCAGTGTAAAGGAGGTGAGTGGAACTGCATTTGCAGAGCTCACAGTGTTGGAAAAACTATAGTCATATATGCTGTTTTGCACCTTAAAGTATGTTTTAAAATGCAGTGTCAGTGCACTGTTCCTCTGGGCTAGTTCCTCAGACCATCTCTTTATATAAGAACAATTGCTTTTGCTTTCATGTCTGTTGCACACATGCTATCTCCATAGCTCCAAGGCACTGCCTTAGAAGAAATCAGGAATGACATTTGTGTTGCTTACATCATTGAAAAAAACTCAACAGCGACATCTCTTTCCAGTGTTGATCCAGTGACACAGTGTTATTCAGGATAATCCATAGAACAGACTTTCAGGTTTTCATAGGGACTATTTCTTGGGTACAAACTAGTTCAGAAGAACAGTGCACCAAAAATAGTAGGCTACATTTTCTAAACATAATTTAAGGTGTAAAACACCACATTTAACTGTATTTTTCAGAGCTATGAGCCTCACAAACAAAGTTTCATTCACATCTGTTGTTTTAGGATGGAGGCAGAAATCACAGAGATGGATATCTCAAAATGTCAAGTCTTTTATTCTCAAATATTGATAGTCTCGAAAATCCAGCATCAATAAATAGAAACAAAAGTATCTGCACAGCTAGTATCTGAGCCTTTTAATCTATGCTTTTAAAACAGTAAAATATTCAGGTTCATTTGTAAAGGTGTTGAACTGAGATTGTAAGTGACATTAATTCAGAGTTGTTGCTATGCTTCTTTCCCTCCAGGGAGAAGACATAGGGAAGGGGAATACAGACGGGTTCTACAAGTATGAAAAACTCTTCAAATGTAAGAAAAACGGTGGCATTTTTGCCCCGTTCTCCAGAGTCCGGCCTGTGGTTCCCACCCCCGCGTCACCTTCCTCACAGCCACAAACAGAAGAGCTAACCACAGGAGACAGAGTCACTTACTTCATCAACAATTACTGTCGGCATGGAATGGTGGTGGATGTGCAGGAAAGAGACGGAGAACAATTTGTCCGGATTTCCACAGTGAGTGATGATTCACCAGAAGTCAGTAATTAATACTAAAAAGTGTATGTTCAATCAAACTTTATTAGTTTATTAGCCGTCATACGGGTTAGTGCAACTGAAAGTGCTTCACAGATGACTGACAAGCCGATAATAAGACAGAACATAGAAACAATTTGAGACTAATGGACACAAGAAATAAAAAAATATGAAAATGTAAAAAAGTAATAAAAAAATAATGATAATAATAATAAAATAAAGTGAAATAAAAACTAGATAAAATAGATAAAAGACAAAGAGAAATATAATCGATAAGAGGGGAAAAAATATTTTATACTACTATAGCTTGCCAATGTCATGAATTGTCTTTTATACAGATAAATAATAGTGTATTGATCATGCGATTATGTTTTAAAATGCAACAATTTCTTGGAGTACTGCTTCTCTAGTGAATTAAATAAACCAGTTATGAAATCCCTAATATGTGACACATCGCTTTTGCATTTTTAAATCAATTTTTGCAAATTAAACTCTTTTTTATCAATATTTTTTGGCCAATTTTTGATCTTTTTAATGCCTCAAAATGTAAGTTAATGAAACTTTCAAGTATCCTGGCTTTGTTAAAACAACCTCTTCTGTGACTTGATCACATAATCACTGTTGATCCTAACAGGTCAGTAACTGTTCAAGAATCATTTTTACTGTATATGAAGTGTTGATAATTATTCTTTTTCTAGTAGCTTTTGTTAAACTCATATCTACACATACAGGTAGTTTCTTTTTAGCCGTCACACACCAAGCCGTCATAGTTTGCATACGTCTGTTCATCCTTTAGGTCTGTGATTTTAAAAATGGTCACTTATTTCCGTACAAAGTTATCAGTTTGCAGTACATTTATCTTGTTTCTTTCTCTGTGTTTTCAGGACACAGATGAGAATGGGAAGACAGGAGGCGAAGTTGAAGTTCCACTAAAGCTTGTTGCTAAGGGGGAGGTGCCCGCAGGTTTGAGCAGCTATTTACATGATTTGAAGATTGATATTTCTCACATTTGTAATAACTCCCAATAACGCAAATGTATTCTTCACTGTAGAAGAAGAGATCATGGACGTCGACACATCCCTGGTGGAACCGATCCCTGACAATCTGTACATGAGTCTGAGTGTGAACTCTGTGGTGGAGTTGACTTTGGGCTCAGGCAATTCATACGGAATCATCCGCTGGATCGGCAGGCTGCCCGGTCGGCATGAAACCATGGCTGGACTAGAGCTTGTAATCTTTATACTGACATGTTATTGTACAGATTCAAATGTAACTAAAACTAGTGTGGACAATTATGGGAACACAGTTTGCCATAGACCAACTTCATCATCTTACCTGAAAGAAAATCTCCTAGATTTGTTCTAGGTTTGCTTCCTGTAACGGGTCATTTGTTTATAGTCGTTACAACCATTATAAATTATTGATTCCTTTCATTCACATGACTGTAATGATGTTCTTCTTCTGACTGTTTCCGTCCATGCAGGAGGATGACAAGGGAGTGAGTGATGGTACCTTCAAAAATGAGCGTTTCTTCACATGTCCCACCAAGAGAGCTCTGTTTGTGAAGCTGAGCTCCTGCCGTCCCGACTCACGGTTTCAGAATTTATCAACCAATCACAGCGGGACGATGCCAAAACATGAAGATGCAGGTCTGTAACAGAATGAATCAAATACCTTCTGACTTCACAATGAATTGTTTTAATTGGGTAGGCAGTCAGTGCCCCCTTGTGGACACAGTGGTTCTACTGGCAGCAGAGAGTGTGGGACTTTTGCACTTTTCCTGTTCACTTGGAAAACGTATAGGCTGTTTAAAAATCTGTTTTAATGTAATAAAATAAAATTGTTTAACAGTTAGTTCAGATAAAGCATTTATTCTTTCCCATTTATTATTCTAAAATGTAAAAGAAAAATTATTTAAAGAATGCTGCATTCACCAGCTGGTCCAGTTACTGACCAACTGGGGGCAAAACTACATCAGCAATCATCACTAGCCAGACATGCATGCAACATGTTATTGTTATGGTTTTTACATACATGATGATTTATGTGTGTTTTTTGCTTCAGAGATAGAAACAGGACACAGTACAGGGAAGCTGGACACCGTTCCTCCTGTCAGCACAGAGCAGATTAACCAGGTTCTGATTGGACGGATGAAGGGGATCCAAGGACACTGTAACTCCTGCTACATGGACGCTGCGCTATTCAGGTCAGGATGTACTTCACATATTGTAGACTGTTTTTTTTTTTCAAAGCAAAACATCAGTTTTTAGATTGATTTCTTACTTTATACACAGCTGTTCATTTATCTACACTGTGGGATTCAAATTCAAAGAAACTTGAAACTTGCTTGAGTTGAAAAACTCTCTGTGAACAATATATCTTTGAAAAAGTTATGCAGTGCTCCAAATGTACAGCATTGTTCTTTGCAGTAAATTACAAGTCTCAAGGTAGTTTCATTCATTAATGTTAAAAATTTGCATTATGTTGCAAACGGCTGATAATTAACACTAAAAAATCATACTAAGACTTAATAATACCGAGTTATTGATTAAAGTTAAAGTTAAAATCCCCCAAATCCACATTCATCTACATATATGCAGTAGATCTGAACACAATAATATCTTAAAAATCAGGATTATCCATTTCTACAGAAGTAGATCCTTCGTCTTCCCTTTAAAGAAAGTGTTCGAAGGGGTCTCATATTTCATCAATTCTGTATTTTGCAATGTGTTTGTGATTTTTTTCCATCATTTTAATCCATTTACCTACTGACGGTTTATTTCTACTTTCAGCCTCTTTGCTTGTGCACCACACATATTAATAAGTATATGATGGCTTTGTTTTATATTCAGTTCCTTTGGACATAAATTAAATTAATATTCTAGATAGTAAAGGACGGTGTATCAGAACCAGCTGTTCAATTAAATGATGTTCTTTTTTCCAGAAGTTCTTACTAACATACACTCCCAGAGGAAATGAAAGAGTGTTCCTTTAGACTCCCTGAATTTAGTGCAGGTGTCTGGGATATTACTATCAAATCTGTGAATTTGGACCAGTGTATAATGTGTTTTTTCATCTTTGTGTCATTCAGTTTGTTTTCCTGCTCCTCCGTGCTGGACTCCATGCTGTTTAAATCAACAGAACCTCAAGATGCCCCAATCCAGTACACACTGCTCCACGACATCGTCAACCCCCTCCGCAGGTGTGTGTTGCTTTTATGTGTTTTGCAAAAACACTTCATTATTTTATTGTAAAAAAAAAAAAAAAAAATACTATGCCTTACGTTGTCTGTGTTGTTTGCAGTAAGGGCTTTGTGGAAGGGCAGCACATCATGAAGCTCCGACAGCAGCTGCAGAAACACGGTTACAGTCACTCCTTCACCACGGATGAGAAGGGTCAGCTTAATCTGCAGCTCTGTTTTTGAAGCTTTAACAGACCGTGATTTATGTTTGGTTTGATCGGTTGACTGTTGATGTGACTGTTGTCTTTTAGATCCAGAGGAGTTTCTCATTGTCATCATGCACCACATTCTCGCACTGGATCCTCTACTCAAACTGTACGCTCACAACACCGCTGCTAAATAGCATCTCCCACTATACAGCTTCCATATAAAGAATTTTTGAAGCTCTCTGTTAAGGAAAGGTCACTTAAATCTTACAAAAAGTTACATTTACACTTTTCTCGTCCTCCTCTCCCTTTTAGCTCAGCTGGCGGTAAAGTACAGGAGAGTTACTGCTATCAGATCTTCCTGGACCAGAACCACAGCCTGGTGCTTCCTACGGTCCAGCAGCTGCTGGAACATTCCTTCCACAGTGCAGGACTCAAGCTGGCAGAGGTGAGATCACTTGTTTCTGGGAGACTCTTTAAATATTGTACTGACAGTAAGTCGTGTTATCTGATATACAGTAAAGACTGCATTTGCAATTGATCTTTTAAACAGATTAAACTGAAGGTTAATTAAACTGGTTCTTGTTTTCTGCATTTTACAGGTCAGGGAATTTATTTATTGAATACTTTCCTTTTCTAAGGCTGATTCTCCTGTAGATGGCTCTGTTGGCTAGTTTTCTAGGCAAATTTTTTCATCTCACGGACTGAGTTTATTTTGATGCACTCTGTGTGTTCAGTATGTGATCTTATTTCATTGTGTTATAATTCCAGGTGCCCTCCTGCCTCATGCTCCAGATGCCTCGCTTCGGAAAGAAATTCAAGATGTTTGACAAAATCATTCCCTCTCTGGAGCTGGACATAACAGATCTCCTGTCCGAAGGTAAACGAACACATACACACGGTGCGTGCGAGCTTAAATGTAGACACACAGTGAATACGACTCGTGGTGTGTGTGTGTGTGTGTGTGTGTTTCAGGTCCTCAGCAGTGCATGCTCTGTGGAAACTTGGCCCAGGAAGAGTGCACCGACTGTTTTAAAGATCCTGCTTTCAGCCAGACAGGATTCAAAATCTTCTGCAAGACGTGCTCCGCTCAGGTTTGTGTTGTTGTCTGGACAACCGAGTCATTTAATTTGTGTTACACATAAGTAGGTGCTTGTGCAGTATGTAGAAGATATGCATGGATGTCACTTTTCCATGTCATATGACCACTACTTTACTGGCTCTGGTTGATATTAAGAGAAAGAGCTGTGATACCGGGAGGAAACAAAGTGAGGTGCAAAGTGATAATTCTACTTTATGTTGATTATTTAGGTCGTAGTGGTGTACTGAGGTGCATTATTTTGATTGGTGTTCCTAATATTTTGTCCACTCCATTAAAATACATGAGGAGGGCAAAATATTAGGATTTTCAATATAATGCACTCCAGTAAACCACCACCACCCACTACAACTTTAATAATATGTACCATTGAACTGAAAGACAGGTTTAAAAATGTATAATTTCAAAACAATACGAAATATCAAAAATCCGAAAAAGTATTTTTTTCCAGCTTGTTCCAGATATGCTATGTGCCAAATTTGACGCTGATCGCTCAAAATTTGTAGGAGTAGCAGCAAAAAAAAAAAAAAGATTTGGGTATCAAAATAGCAGAAGATCTATCTGGGCACAAATTAATTTTGTTTGTATAACACACAGTTCAAAAGTTAGAGGCCAACATGTAAAGTTTGTTGCTACAGCACCACCATCTGGCCAAACGGTATATATATTTTTTTTTTTTTGTCTGAGTAGTGGGTGAGATTTCCAACCTATCTGCCAAGTTTGGGAACTGTTACGGTTTCTGAGACCCAGATACTTTTAAGGCACAAGAAGGAGAAAGAAAAGTAAATAAATAAAATTATTATTATTAATATTAATAATAATAATAATATTAATGATAATAACAGATACATCAGGGTTCCAACAGCTTTGCTGCTTTGACACCTAAAACAGTAAAAGACATCAGAATCAACACTGAACTGTACAATAAACCAGACATTCAGTGATCTGTGGATGTTGAAATGTGGCCAGAACAGGGCTGCAACTATCGATTATTTTCATTATCGATTAATCTGTCGAGTATTTTTTTGATTAATCGATTATTTGTTTGGTCTATAAAATGTAACATGACATCCTCAAATGTCTTGTGTTGTTCACAACAGTCCAGAACTCAAAAAGGATTCAGTTTACTGTCATTGAAGACTGAAGAAACCAGAAAATATTCACATTTGAGAAGCTGAAATCAGAGTTGTTTTTTTTTTCTTAAAAAATGCCTCAAAACAATTAAGCGATTATCTAAATAGTCTGCAATTAATTTAATAGTTGGCCACTAAGGTCACGTTGCTCTAGGTCAGAATACTCCCTATAGCCCTAGTTTGGAGGTGATTAGTCAATCAACAGAAAATCTAGCAACAACCATTGCGATCATCAATAAATTGTTTGCGTAGAAAGTTACTATACTCGTACATACCCAGTAATTTCAGCCCTAATAATGTGAGGAAATGCATAAAAAATACATCATTTCTTTGCAGGTGCACTCTCATCCTCAGCGGCGCTCCCATCAGACAGCTCCTCTGGACATCCCCAAAGGTTACCTGGGACGCGGCATACCTCACACTCTGACCAGAGACAAACTGGAGCTGTTCGCTGTGCTCTGCATCGAGACGAGTCACTACGTGTCTTTCATCAAATACGGACCAAACAGCCAAGACTGGATCTTCTTTGACAGCATGGCGGACAGACAAGGTGAGTGTTTTTTAATGCATTGTGATGTTAAACACGTTGTTTATACATTTACTCTTTGGCTCATTTGTGTGTTCAGGTGAGAGAGACGGCTTCAACATCCCGGAGGTGCACGCCTGCCCTGAGGTCGGCATGTACCTTGAAATGTCTCCCGCAGAGCTGGCCAATCAGGTGCCCCGGGACATGAAAGGCGTGGCTAAGCGTCTCTTCTGTGATGCTTACATGTACCTGTACCAGAGCACCAGCATGTGCCTCTATCGCTGAGCGGAAACCTCAACGCTTTAAAAAAAAAGAAACGACTTTTCAATCATTGCACAATTTGTCACTGAGAGAAAAATATTGTTGCCTTCACTTTTCATGTAATTTCCTTTTGCTTGATTGGTTTGTTATTCTTTTATGAATGTATGTAAGTACACACGAGAACGTTTAAAATGTGTATATATATATATATATATATATAAATATATATAATTTTCTGCCCTGGTGTTGGGAAAGTATTTTCAGGCTTGAATAATTGATGACAATGTTGTTGTGTTTCTGTAATACTGTATGAAGAAAAAGTAAAAAACTGACATTAATTGCTCAATAATTTTGAATAATAATCTGAAGAGATTGACAATAACTGACTTACAGTATATGATGGCGATAAATAATGATTAAGATAATAATAGACATGTTGCACTCTAATTTTGAGACTTTGTTGCCTCCTGCTGTTTGATAATTATTTTTAAAAGTTATATTTTACATTTTTTACAGTGGGAATGAATGAGTCTTGCATACATAAACAAATCTGCCTAAATCCAAAATACAGCATAGCGATACACAAGAAAGGCACTATTGTAAATACACTGTAATTTGCTCAGTAAGATTAGCACTGTACCTTAATGTTTTCTGAGTAATTAGGGTTTAAGATAGTGGCTGGACCAGTTACTTTACATATTTCAATGAAATTAGTTCAGATTCTTATTTTGAATGTGGAATATTTGATGTTTGAATTCCACCTCAGGAAATGATGCTCTTTGATATGAAAATGTCTCGTCCCATATGTTGTTTGTTGACCTTTGTCAGCATTATAATTCATGTCATATTTGGGATGATAAAAAAAACTGCACTTAGATGGCTACTTTGGTGTCCTGGCTAGACTAGTTAGCTATTTCTGCATCTTTATTGCTACATGTTCTGATATTCAGTACAGCGGATATAATAAATACACAAATAAAATAATGTTTTGAAATCTCACACAAATTACATGTTTTTTATTAGAGGAATAGTTGATAGACTTCTTTCTGGATGTATAGTTATATTTCCTGTCAAGTTTTTGAAGTGAAATAAAATATGTTTTGCAAGCACAGGTAACAGAAACGTTTGATAATTTCAGAACTATCCCAGTTGATTTATTTATCAATTACAGATTCAGTGTAATTTTGGCTTTTGGATTCTCTCAGCTTGTATCTGATAAACAGTAATAAGCACAGACACTGTCATTCCATCAGGCTATGACC
This sequence comes from Thunnus thynnus, assembly GCF_963924715.1. Lineage (NCBI taxonomy): Eukaryota > Metazoa > Chordata > Actinopteri > Scombriformes > Scombridae > Thunnus > Thunnus thynnus. The sequence goes on along the minus strand of NC_089524.1, from coordinate 6,554,918 downwards.
AGACTCCAGGTATTAATGGTTAATCACAGAGAGGGACAACGTTTTGACTGCATGAAGGCACATTGAGCAGAGAGCTGTCATCGTGTGTCTGAATATAAAACTACTTGATACATGAACATTCAAGTGCTTATTTCGAATGATCCATGACCACCTTCCCCCTCACGCTACATGTAGCATTCTGTATCTTCAGTGTCCAGTTCATATACTGTTAGATTGTATGTGCTCAATTTGTGCTCAAGTAATACAGGTACCTCACATTGCTCCATGGAGTATTCAGGACCTTTCCAGGCCTTGTAGAAAGACTGCTCTTGAGCTTTCTTTCTGTCATTTTCTTTATGCTCTCTGGAAAGCAATTTATTGTGTTTTGAGGGCATCATACTCTCCTTTTCCCCATCTTCCAATTGTCGATACCACTAACGATATTTGCAGGCATGTTTTTTGGCATGTGTAAGGCCAGGTTAACGTCAATGTCAAACACTATTCTGTATGCTTTGTTTTTGAAGTTCGATCTTCCATTCTTTGTTGCATTTCTCCACGTACAACTCATACATTTTTTTGACATTTAAGTTCCCCTCTAAACAGAGTTTTATGTCTTTTCTGCAGTATTGGGACTCAGTTGTTTGGAATGATGATGCGCCCTCAAATTTTGTTCTTGTTTTCTTAGGAGATTTTGTTTGCTGGCTTATGATGTCCCCTGTTGCAATGCTCTCAGAAGAAATTCCCAATTGAGGAGTAGTCTGATTACCCACACACCCACACACCCGGGAAACTTTTCAGAGACATCAAGTGTTTTCAACAAGAAGTCTTAGCAAACTCTAATCTGCTTCCCATCATTACTGAGATGATATTCAAATGTGTATGTCATCTTGAGTTTCCTTTAATTCTCTGCCACTTCTGTTTTGCCTGGCTGAATCTCCCATTGGCCAAAAAATGCTCAAATATTTTCAATTTGTCTGACTCCGGGAAATTCTCATTGCACAGTTCTTTACCCTTTTTGCAAGCACATGGACATTAAATGTGTTAATATAACTTTGGCCTTAACTTCTCAGTCTTTTTGCCTTTTTTCCCCAGTTCTCAGTAGCCTACATCTTTTTCTTTTCCTTCCATTTTGCATATCATCATCTCTATGTTCTTCAACATTGTTGGCAACATCTTCCATCAGCAGTAGGTCTAGCACAAGGATTATTTGTTCTTCAGTCTCACCCTCCTCTTGTTATCCCTCCCTGTTTCTTTCTTCTTCTGTTTGCCCTTTCTTGTTTCCTGGCCACTCTGTCTCTTTGTATTGAGTTCTCACTCCCTTGCTTCCTGGCTGTTTTCTCTCCTTTTCTTGAGCCTCTGTCATATTCTGGATTCTCTTTCTCTTTTTCTTGAGCTCTCTCTCCCTCATTTCCAGGTTGCTCTTTCTCTTGGGCCTCAGCCAAATACCCTCCTAAATAAACAATTTATAAATAAATACTATGTATGCTTAACACAGGGTACACATTATAGCATTCATAGGCTAACAGCTAATGCCACAGCTCATTCTAGCCAGTTTAAACTGTTAAGTTTTAAAATAACATTTTAAATCTAGAGGCCTAAGCATTTGATGTCGTCAATCTAATATTGACATAGAATATTAATTATGATATGAATAGACTTGATAGCCTACTGAAAATTATCATGTTGCTAGCATGCTCAGACAAATTCATGAAAAACGAGCTACTGTAGAAGAGGACCCACTCCCTATGAAGATATAAAGGCCTCATTCTAAGGCTAGGGCTCAAGAGTTAGCTAGAGCGTATGTTGTGTGCAATTTTATGCTCATGAAACACACTGTGCAGAGTTACACAGTATGTGGTGTTCAGCAGGGATCAATTCTTGGTCCTCTGATGTTTAGTCTGTACATCAGGGACGTTGCTAGGCCTATTTTAGGGGGGCTTTAGCCCTTCTAAAATCTTCTTTAGCCCCCCCCAAAATAAATGTACATTATTAGTTTAAATCATCAATAGTTTTTTCTTCATTTATTTTTCATTAAAGTTGATCGAATTGTGCCATTGCATCTCCAAAGTCACAATGTACCTAAAACACCAGGCACTAGGACCTGGGAGAGGCTGCTGCTGCTCTAATCCAGCATTTCCATTGGCTGTGCTGCCCATATGATGTTTATCAAGATCATCTACAGAGTGAAATAGTAAGTAGTTACAGAGTGAAGATACATAGCTCCAATATGAATTTGTGGCAAATGATGGTCAATGAAGCGAGCTATGAAGTTGTTACTTGTTTGTTTCTTGCTTAACATTAGCTAACTTTAGGTTTAAGTGAGGAAAAGACAAGAGGATAGGCTATAACGTTATACAGTGGAAACTGCTTATATAATCACAGTTACAGTGATCAACCGCTTATGTGGATCAAAAAGCTCCGGATAGAATCATTCCTATACAAATGCTGTTTAAATAATTTGCTTATAGTAATCAATAGTCCACTTACAGTGTTCATTTTGGGTCATTTCATACATGAAAACATGGGCGGAAAAATAAAATTACAGTAACTCTATTTTTATTTTTTACCTTACTCCCATGATACACATATGATATTGTAATTAGCAGCTGCGGCACCATTATCAGGGGTACGGAGATGCGGGGTGTGGGTGTGTTTATTTGTAACTGCCTTGAAACAATCAGAAAATAATGTTTTCTCTCTCTCCTTAAAATAAGTCAGGAAGGCGTCAGCAGCGAAACAGCTGTACTGTATTTTGAAACAACTACAGTAAATAGCGAAGCTGCCATTTCATTACATTTTTATTCGTGTAATAAATATACAAATGTAAATTAGATGGTAATCTGCATGAGAAATAAAGAAAAAAAAACAGTTATAATAATCATCCGCTTGTAGTGATTAATTTGACCCAGATGGACGTGATCACTATAAATAACTGGCTTTTATTAACTTGTAATGCTGCTGAAACCTTCATGAAATCATAACTGAACATTGTGATAAGCAAAGCCATTAAAATCATTTGGCTGTTGGCGGATGCAAGTTGTAAAATTCTTTGGAGACCACTTCTAAACAGATTTAACTGTTCTCTGTGTCAGGTAATAACATTAAGTGTAGTCACGTGGTTCACACTGACACTGAACCCAAAACTTGAAATTATGTTCACATTAGTTGATTTTGTCAAAGCCTATGGACAAGACGATTCTACAAAATCCTGGAATATGTTTAGTTTTTGTTGTTGTTGTTGCTTTTTTACATCCAAGACAAATGTTTTTAATATTCTCTCTTTTTAACATCTGTGCATAGGAACTACAGCATAGTCAAGGTAAGGGAAGGATGGTGGATATGGTTTAAAAAAACAAAAATCAAAACATCAATTAAGAAAACGATGGAATATGTGAGTCTGAGAAGGTTTTTTATCTAAAATTCTAATCGCTAACGTGAACAAACAACCGGCACCCACAGATTCAGGTACGCTAACATTACTGCAAAGCATGTGAAATATATTGTGATATTATGGTTTTAGCTGGCTAATGTTAGCGCCGCTGCTCGCTCACGCTGAAGGAACGCGAGCATGTGTGCAAGCAACAGGATGCTGACTTTCAGCTCACTTAAAGGCCACCAATGTCATTAATGAGAGGGAATTTCTGATTCTTACATATTGCACCTTTAATCCAATATGGACATAATTCTAAGTGATATTGAGCTTATTGTAGCACACGTGTCAATGTTTAGTGCCAGCACATTAGCCATCATAGACCATTAACTGTGTGTTAGCTGTAAGCTAGCTAGCAACAGAAACATCAGTTGTGTCTGTGGGAGTGTTCCTGTTTGTTTGTGGGTCATTTCAGCCTCTGACTAAACTCAAAATCTCCAAAAAACTCCAGTTCTTTCCGCTATTTTTGTCCAGTCTCTCCTTTTTACTCTCGTCTCTTTACATTTATCAAGTAAATTCATAAAGCCCCAGGATATGCATGAATTTTTTGTTCATGCAATCACGCTGTGTCTAAAATACAACACACAGTGAGACTTCTTGTGGTGGTATGAACAACATCACACAACTTCCACCTTTGCTACTGAGAGTTAACAGTCATTTTTGGCATGTCCATTTGATCAAATGACCAATGCTGTCATTTTTATCATCACAGTGTGTATATTTCATCATGGTGGGATTTACATGATGATAATAAATGTTACAGTGTCTCATCATTCAATCATTCCGTTCACACAATCAATAAACAATAGATCTCTCAGAACTTGTCTTTAAGTGTCTCCTCTGTGCCACTGAAGCTTAAATCTGCTACTTCGCTAAAACGAGGTCGTCTGTGGGTTTGCCTTCATTATCTCTGAGCTTTCACCTGCTGCAAATAGGCTTATACATTTGACTGCTGACTACCGAGCTGTGAGTGTTCCCTTTAGAAAACAAAGCATTGGAACACAGAACAAGAAGGAAATGAACTGATTAACACACTTCAAAGGCTTACAGTGAGGTTCATAACCTTGCCGGGATCTGAAACGTCTGTTAGACTTACGATGTGACAAAATGCTGCCTTGTCTACTTTGAAGTGTGCTTCGGTGTCATGCCAACCTCAGCTTTATCAGTCCAACATCGCATGTGCCACAACTTAATCTTATCTGAATATACACTGAGGATTCTTACATTAAAGCGCATGTCTCCTCAGCTCTCACTTCTTCTTGTCTCATCTTCTTTTCAAACGATGCCTAACTGGATATTTGTCTTCATTCCAGATGCTTTTCATCCTGCTGTCCACACTGTGTTTCCCCCTTCGTCTCGCTGCGATCAGCTCTGTAGATGACCTCTACACTAGTTAGGGAGTGCTGTGCTGTGCTGTGCTGTGCTCTGTGATGAGTTTGGTTCTTTCATGTACCCAAGGGCACAGCTGGCTGCAGCGGAGGGAGCAGCCTTGAGTCTTAATATGCAGCCCTGCAAAGCAGAATCCCTTTAATCCAACATGCTCAGCATTTTCAAGCATATTCATCATTATGCAAAAAAAAAAAAAGTACAGATCCTGCATATGTGTGTTTACATAAAGGGGAGAGTTGTGCTTGTCTGAGCACTACAGTTGAACTTCTCCTCGGTTTGTTAAAAGAAGGTAATGCTTGCATAATAAAACACACAGCAGAAGCAGCAGTGGAACTTTTCCACATCAAAGTCAACATGACATTCTAGTTTTGCTACTGTGAGTGGAAAGATGTTTTTCAATGAAAGATTCAGACAGTCTGTAGTTATGCTGACTTGTCCCTGATACAATGATATACAGAAATAATGATAAAGTTTATTTATGTCACACTTATCTAAAGCAGCAATTACAAAGGCACCTTTAAACCCTACACTATTCATATTCGGACCCTTCACAGTATCCCCTCATAATTAGTATTTATAACAAACTTCTGAGCTAGAAATGTATTTTTGATTTATAATTAACTCATCAGTCATGACAAAATGCTGTGATTGGCTTTCAGAGAGCAGAGAGAGTTTATTCTTTATGTTTTAAGCTGTTTGTTTATGGAGAACAAATAATCACACCATATTATGGTCCCATGTTACATAAAACAGGAGAAAATAACTGCTATTATGATTTCAATGAATGTTATTGTGATGAATAAATATATATATATAATATTGCAATTTTTGTGTATTCTGGGTCACTTCAGGAGACGTTATAAAATGAAAGGCTATAAGAATGGTGCTTTTACTGCTCTCAAATGTGAAAAACAGTATGTATAGTAAAGGTTAAATGATAAGAAAAACACGTGAGCAGTAAAAGCAGATTAAAACAAAGAAAAATGACTAATAACATACCAGGAATAAAAATGTGATTATAAATAATTGGTAAAAAGGAGCAGAGATAGTAATGAATGAAAATAGCATCCTTAAAGATACATAAAAACTAAATAAAATCAAATTATAAGACAGCTGTTTGATGAAAGGGGAGGGTATAAAGAGAAATAAACAGAAATCTAAAATCTAAAATCTTAAAATTATTTATCGATTTATGCCCACTAGAAATCCATTACAGCAGTCCAAGCGTGAGGAATTATAAGCATGTGTTATATTTGTTTTCCAGTTCTCAAGTTATTTAAACATAGTGAGATAGGATTTTGATATTATACTTTTAGAGTACATAAAGGGTGTCTGTTACTTTGACAAATAAAAGAGAACTGTACTGTATATCATATACTGTAATAAGTCAAAACCACTCAGAATGCAGATAGATTTATACACTTATAATTCTTAGGCGTTGCAATATCCAGATAGGTTATAGTGATGACTGAAAAGGTGTAGGCTGAAGCATCTACCATTCTCATAAAACAATATGATTTTGATCAAGCTACAATCAGCCTACAAATTAAATACAAGCTGCAAATCTGTTGACTTCTAAAGTCACAACACTACAGTTGCTGCTTCAGAAAAACCTGCTTTTACTGGAACACTCACTCTTCCTCTGATTCCGGTTATGACATACTTTGCTGTAGTACATTGTGCATCCTTGTTATCTCAGATCTGAACACATTCGTCCTCACTGTGTGCAGTCTGGAAATCGGAAGGGAAAAATAAAGATCAGTCTTGATGAACTGGAAGTCACGGTGACGTCTTTCTGCCGAGCGCCTGTCAGCAGCACATTCTGATAAATCAATCAAGATCCTGGTTTTACTTCAAAAAGAAGCATTATGTTGTACTATAAAACATCTCTTTTAAGTCTGTGGACTGTAAAAGTTTTATTTGTTGATCCAGAGCTCACCAAAACAGCTTGATCTTTTCTCATTCTGTTTCATCCATTTCATGGAGTCAAGGGGTTTCTGTCATTGTGGTTCATTTTTCATTTGGTTTATTGTGAAGTCATTTATTTCTGACCTGAATTCAGACTCTCATGCATTCATTATTTTTATTTCTGAATGGATCCTCATTTTCCCCCCCCTTTTAATAAAACATTTGCTTTTTATGTATTAAATTTTCATAAATATCTCCATTCAGTCCACTTTTAATCAATTCAGATTCATAAAGTAGTTGCTCCCATGAGAAGAAATGCTTTTATTGGCCCTTGTTCTGCCCTGTGAAAATTATGACTTTCACAGCCATATGGTCTTTCAATTACTTATCAGCATTAGTGCTCATAAATGTGTCATTAAAGCACACACACGCTGGCCTAATGCAGTTGTCTTTACTGGGGTTTGTGAGACTTATGTCTCAAGAGTCTGAAATGAATCCGCAGCACAATGTGGTTGTGGTGATCTTTGGAGATTATGTATGTCATCTGCATCTGTGGGACCCGGATCCAGCGTCATGATGAGCCTATGACTCCCTGGGGGTCATGGAGAGTACTCACAAAGGGGCAGCTGGACAATGTTGTATCTGCATAATTTAGCGCTGTAAAAGTTCATTCTGTCTCATTTGCGGTTTCATCATTTCCCCCAATAGGAGGGACTCAGAGTGGTTTATATTTCCATGTTTTCCTTTATACTTCAGCCAAGACCCAGGACAGCTGGGACATGTGAAGGGACTGAAGTTGACACATGAATATGGAAATGTGTGATTGAAAAATGTAAAACTGGTATATAGGAAGTTGGCTGCAGGAAGCCTGATAATGATAAATAATCATAAAGCATGTTGTGTATGTCATGCTCAGACAGAAGCTGCCTGAGGGACCACCGCTGATTCATCTATCACAATAACCAGGGAGATGAGTTTACCCATAATGGGACCATGAAGAGTGGCTTTTAGTGAGAAACCACCGATCGATCCCCTGCAGACTGCTCGCTCCTCAACGCAGCCTTCTGTTGAGCTCCATAGCTGGATACTGATTTGCAACTTTAATATCTGCACTCTGAGGGACATGCATTAACTCCCCAAAGCACCGTTCATGTCTCTCATCATAGCTGCCATGCAGTGGTGTATGAAAACAACTCTATTAGCTGTCATGTAACATCTGCCAAATGAAATGTAGAAAATGTTTTTAATCTGCATTTGAGCAGATCAGCATCACAAAAAGGTTGCAGTTTTTCAAGATTATATAAATCCTGGGAATATTCTGGATGTGTGCTTTAACTTTCAGCTGAATCAGTCATCCTGAACATAGTTCAGATATGAACAAAATATAAAATGCTGTATAAATGGCACTATCCCAAACAACTTTACACCAAATTTTAGTGAAATTTCAAATGAACAGACAGAGAAAAAACACTTTTCTTGAAGAGGAATTATGAGAATTTAAGTTTTAAAAAAGAATATGCCAGCAAGATTTTGGTAGTTTTCATAAGAAAACTGTGTAATATTACAAAACAAATAAAAAGGCTTTGTTTTTCTTTATGTTTTCCAAATAATTCAGCTATTTGCTTTTATGTTGAGAGATAAATGAGGAGATTAACACCGCTCGCATATGAGAGAGGTATCAATCTTCTCATTTAACTCTTTGCAAAAAGGATAACAAGGGTATTTCCCAAAATGTCAAACTATTCCCTTTAATGGGCGGACAATCATGTTCACAGAAACAGCTGTGTCTATTTGGATAGATACTGATGGCTCAAAGAATTATGAAAATATGAATTTATTTACCAAAGAGTCATTTTCCCTTGTCAGATTTTTTCATTTTAATAGTTTGCAGAGTCCTGGGGAGATAAAACTCTCCCTCATTTCACATGAAAAAGCAAAGACTAAAGACAGAAATGTTTTAAACTTCTTTTTTCTGTCTTGTTAATTGCCTTTGGGTTACCCGATGCAATAAAAACTACCTGGAAAACGCAAAAAATAACCATTACAGAATATGATATCGTACCGTTGTGAGCTTTTTATGCACATCCACATATTGTGACATGCACTTGAATCTAAATCTGCACCTTAAACAACAAATCGTCTTAATAAATGACAGCGGCCCTAATGGAAAGAATGTGAACAGTGTTTACGCACTTTGGAGATAATGATGATTAATGCAAGGCTCCGAGTGTCCAATTAGAGGACATCTTCAGAAAGGGAGGAAATGCACAGGGTTCGGATCGTTCATCTGATTAAACCTAGACCTCTGAAACTCTATAGCAACTGTCGTCATACAGAAAGCTCGATTCTTCAGAGAAACATGTAAACGGAGGAGATCAATGAGGTCTCTCTAAAAGGCACACGCACTTCGGATGAGGGTATGATTAGGAGCGAGCTATCTGTCTAAACCTGATATCCTCATCAAAGCCTCCTTACAACTCAGAACAAAGAGGAGCCACAGACTTAATGTACTGTAACACAGGAGTGACAGAGGTACAGGACTCATAATAACAAGAATCTTATTTATAATAAGACCAGACAATATTTTCATCTTTTGAAATGGTCACTGTGCTTCTGTCTGTGACTTGGCTGAGAAACATGGCAGGTTTCCCGTGGACACTGACCAAAGACTGTACATAAAGATGGACGTAGTGAGATGTGATGTCACCCACTGGCCCAGAATTGAAGATTATGGTTGGCACCATCTTTTCAGTTTGGAGCCAGAACCTTCCAGATAAGGAGTGCGGGGCGTTGCCTTTTATACTCTGGAAACATGCCCCGCTACCTCAGACCGAAGCTAACGCTAGCTTACTGGGAACACAGAGCGGTGCACACTTGAGCTAACGTTAGCTACTTTAGCTAAATTGTGCTAACAGGGCAGGTATTGTAATCAAGTAACATTAAACTTTGAAGTTTAGTGAAATATTGCAACATTAGTCCGACATTAGTCCAGCAGGTGTCAATCAACACCCACGCAGCAGACATCAAAGCTATTATAAGTCTTCAAATCTTATCAACAGAGCAATAATTTCCAAAATGACCACCAGCACACTTAATTTAGAGATTAACATCATAATGACTCATTGACAAAACTGATTGATTTAGTATTTCCAGAGAGAAGTTGAGGCTTTTTGAGTCAGTTGGAGCATCTAGCAGCTGTCGGTGGTACTTTAAGGTACTTCATCCTCAAGACGTGGTAATCAGCACGGTTTTACAAATGAGTGAACATGGAGGCATTCATGGTCCCTGGGCAGTGAGCGTGAGCTGAATCTAAATGTCCACCTTCTAGACTTATGGACTGAGCCCTCAGCCCTCGCAGACTTTAGTTGTATATGCTGTTACTTGTTCACCGTCATCACATCAAGTCTACGAGGCCGCTGGGCTGTGAGGGGATAAAATGGCTTTAAGAGACCTCAAGTGTTTCCATGGAGATTAACTGAAATTCATGACCCTGCTTTTCTGAATGGTTTTGTTACTGGCAACGTGTGCATGATACATCCTGGTCTGGTCAGAATACTCAATGAAATTTCTCCCTTTACATGGACTGCTAAACACTTCCTGAAATCCTAAATTGAAGACCGTCACACTGTCCGTCTAGTTTAGCAGATTACAACAAATCAATTCATGTTTTTTAAGCCTACAGGCCAGTGAGTATTCTTTATGTACATGATCTAACCTCACTAAATCAATAAATATAACTTCAATGAAAAAAGCAAATGCCATCAAAGTCACATAATCACATATTATTATGATGATATATATATATATTTTTTTTATTAAATTATTGTTTATTTTCTTTTACCTTGTCACTTCCATTTTGTTGTGAGAGTAGAAGTAAAGTCTGGTGAATCTGCACCCTGTAAAGGTTTGCTTGAAGCCCTTTGCGGACCTGATGATTGGTGGATTTGGAGAGCCTTCAGCACTCGCAGACTTCCAGGGAATGTGCTGCAAAGTCTGCTAGCGCGGCGAAGTCCAGACATTTGGTTTCGGCCTTTGTCCTCGTCTGATCAGAACTCGTTCGTTTGACGTCTCGTGTCCGCCTCGGATATCAAATTCAAAAATTAATGTGAAAACCAATCTACAATTTCTTTGTGAAAACTTGTAAAACCTGAAGACAACGAGGCTTTTATGAGTCTTATGGATGTCAGTGGAGAGAGCAAACATCCTCGTTGTTGGGACATCTTTTATTCAAACCTGTTTACTTGCTCATCAGTTTTCTCTGTTCGTCCTGACTCCTGACCTTGGTCAGGAAAAATGAGAGAAAACAGCAGACCTTTTTTTTCTGAAGGGTTCCTCTCAGTCAGTGGGGACAGACCTGCTTCTGCTGTTGTTGTCGGTCCTTGTAAAGATAATGCTTATCAGGTTTCTTTTTTTTTAATGATGCTGTTGTTGTGAGAGAGACTCCACTGTGGTTAGGGTTAGGGCTATGAGGATGGATACTGTTGATAAGGCAGAGTATTGTGTTTGGACTCAATAATACACAAAATAAAAAATACAAAGTGATTCTGATTGTATTCAAGCTGTTTATTCGTTCTTAAAGGAGAAGTTTAGCATGATCTTTAATTTTCAAGATAAAATCTGCCCTCCATACAAAGGCAGAACAAAAATCCATCTTCCAGCACCAACTTTTGGACTATTAGAGTATTTCAATCAAGGGCTTTTCAGGGAATCTGAGATGGTTAAAAGTGATTTTCTAATTTTTTTTTACTGTCAACAAATCTCATGTGCAGAGCCAAACAACAACGGAGGTCTTTGGTACAGAGGAATAATATATATCAGGCTTTGGATACACACACAATACTTGTTAGTAGATCAATTCATTGGTGGATTGGCTCTGCATATGAGCTTTAATAAGAAAAATATAGAAAACAAACAAAGACAAACAGCAAAGAGACAATGCGTCAAGGATGAAATGAGAAAGTGGCAAATATTACAGATATGCCTTACTTTAAGTCACCATATTAAATCATTTGAAAGTCAATCCGTCCTAACAGCAATATAAAATATTAAATGTTGCATAATCATGACTCTCAGTGTATTATCATTCAAATCATCCAGCTGTATCCTCATAAAATGTCTCCTCATGAATCCCAGAGAGGACTCTGAAGGTTATCTCGTCCTGTGTGTCAATGAAACGTCCGTCAAAAGCGTCAGTGAGAGCAGCGATCTCTCTGTCTGCAGACAGCCGGACGCAGACGAGACGAGGGTGACACACCTTCACCACAGTCACCAAGGGCGACGGAGACACGAGGACATGTAGACGATGCGCACATGTTGCGCACACACATGTGGGTAAAAGACATGTTGCGCAATCCTCTGCTGAATAATGAGCAGGGGCTTTTATTTTGAAATGAAGGAGAGAAAAACAGCTCTCCTCCTTTAGAGCTTCTGTGTTTTTACTGTTAGGATTGTTTTTTTTTAAAGTGGTTATAATATATGTTTTTATAATATACTGTAAGTTAACGTCTGCGTCTGGCTCCAAGCTACATAACAGAAATGTTGACCCAGAACGAGCCAGTCCGCAGCCTTAGATCCTTCTGGCTGTTCCAAAGTCGAGGCTTAAATCCAAAGGTGACTGGAGCTTTTGCCATCAGGACCCCTCGGCTTTGGAACGACCCGCCTGAGGAGATCAGGCTCGCAGAATCAGTAACTTCTTTAAACTCATTTCTACAGATTTGCTTTTATGTGATGTTGTCTTTTTTATCGTCCTTTTATCTTCTTTTTATCGTCTCTTTATTGTTTTTTATCGTCTTCTACTGTCATCTTCTTAATGTCAGACTTGTTATTGCTTTCTGTGTCGTATCTTTGCTTTTGTATTCTACTGCCTTTGCTTTGTTTGTCAAAGCACTTTATAAACTCTGTTTTTAAAGGTGCTATATGAATAAAGTTATTAGTATTATTATTGTTATTATTATTAATGTGTTGGGCATGGCTCATAGTGGTGAACCTACAGAGAATTATTAGCGACTCTGCAGCTCCCCTCGCAAAATACACCGACTCTATATCAAACTATTAACAATGGTATTAGATTTGTTTGTCAAAAATGTACCATTGTTACCTTAGGACATATAGTTGAGTTAAAGTTATAGTTGGGTTATGTTGGAGGGCTGGACTTTTTCTTCTGGTACAGAAACTGGACGTCACTTCTCCAAACAACCAAGTAATTTTTTCACTGATTGACAAGATTGATAGCTGCTACAAGGCTAAATCTATACCTAATTATTTGAATGATACATAAAAACGTTGGACTTCTTCTCCCTACAACTTGAGTAATGTTGAGATCCTGAGGTGAGGAGATGATACGTGACACATCTGAACAAATCTGTTCCATCAGTTTCCGTTTTGGATCCGGAGCGTCTCTCTGTGAGTCGTCTGGGGACATGCAGCTGCAAACAGTAGGCGTCCAGAGCTACGACAACACACACACACACACACACACACACACACACACACACACACACACACATATACTGTACACAGGAATGCTGTTTAAAATTTAGCACCAATCCACAAAGGAACAGATCTGCACAAACAGAGAGGAGGTCAGCTGTAGGGGTCCAGGTCAAAGGTCAAAGATGTCTGTTGATGTCCTGTTTGATAATTCTGCTCAGTTTGTAGAACTTTTAGTTTTTCACTTTCAATTCAACACGCTGCTATTTAAAGAGGACATAACATGCGCATTTCAGGTCTATATAATTTTATACTACAGGAATATATTTGCATGATTTACAATTTAAAACTCCTTATTTATCTTATACTGGCCCTTTATGCAGCCCCCTCAGTTCAGCTTCTGTCTGAAATAGGCTGTTTTAGCTCCTGTCTCTTTAAGGCCCGCCTCCCGATGAGCCCACTCTGCTCTGATTGGCCAGCTCAGAGAAGCGGGGTTACGTAAACAAACAGTAGTAGTCAGATTTCTTTTTCCTGTTCTTTATTCGAAATATAAACTTCACAAATACATCTGTTTATGTTCAGGGCTTGAATCCGATCGTAAATATGGGAGTCGACAACATGAACTATACAAACAGAAACAAATCTGATGTCATCACGAGGAGGAAGTAGAGATGAATATGCAAAAGGAGCTGAAGCCCTGACTTTTGACTTGCAGGGAACATTTTTACGTAGAAAATCACAAAAAGTGTGATATGTTCCCTTCAACCTCTCAAACCTTGATATCCCAAGTCAAAGATTTTTCTTCTTTTGCAAGCTAGGTAATCTTTTTTGTACTTTTGACTATCACTCCCACTAGATATAATAACATTTTCTAGTCATGTTAAATGTGTGGAACATTACTGTACATGTTGCTGCCTGAGTCTGTTTTGTACCAAACTATGGACTTCAGATGATGATACAGGTTGGAAAACAAACTCTCAGTTTAGCCAGTTAGCGTGTTAACAGCTAATCTGGACGTGAAACAGGGAGTGAACAGACCCATAATGTCATTTATGTCTTTTAACTCTGAGGGTAATTGTTGCCATAGTGATTGACCCAAAATCATAATAACAGACTGATAGTGATCAGGTTTTTGCTTTTAGACACTTAAACAGTGTCACAGTAATATAATATAATATAGAATAATATAACTATTTTGTTTTTACAATGGAAAATTAGGACTAATTCAAATATTCTCGATATTATGAAATTAACATCCAAATTAACAGTTAATAAAAACATTTCTAATCAATTTGTGATCAACTACAGGCTGAATGATAAAATTACAGAGAAATATGCACAGTACTTTAACCCTCCTGTTGTCCTTGGGTCAAATTTGACCCGTTTTCAAATGTTTTTATATCAGAAATATGAAGCCTGAAAATCACATATATGGCTCCATACCACACACTTTGCAAGTAAAAGTAATGATCACTACTTTCATTGAATTTTGGGTGTTTTATTAAAATTTATAGCATATAAATATAGTATATAGTATATCTGTGGACTTCAGTCCTCCCGACTCAAAACTGACCTGGGAGGACAAAAGTTGCATGGTCAACGGGAAGACAACAGGAGGGTTAAGAAGAGTGCATCAAACATTTTATGAAAACATTTTGTCCTCAGATGGTTTTGGTGTTTTGAGGCTGTTTCACAGTGATATTGCATTGTGATAAGTGTTTTGTTGTGTTGAGCTAGAAAAAGAAAAAAAAAAAAAATCACCTCTTACACACAAGAAAATCTCCGGTGTGTTTTTTTCAAAATAGAAAAATAATCTGTTGTGATTTACAGAGATGAACCAGGACGTCAGATGTGGAAGAATAACAGAAAGGAGGACAGTTTGTCCTCAAGTCAAAGTCGAGCAGCTTCAGAGAGGACGATTCTTCCTGCTAAACACATCATTACACACACACGCACACACAAAATCTTATTGTGCCTGTGAGGACATTATATTGACTTCATTTTCTGACTGTAACCTTGAGTCACCACTTTAAAGCAGACAGTCTTCAGCAGAAAAACAGCAGCCTATTGTTCAAATTGCTTAAAATCATCTGTTCTTACTTTTTCCTCACAAGTGAATTCTTGCAGTCTTTTGAAAGTGTTCCAATCGTATCACAAAGTGGCTCAGCAAAATTAAATTTCATGTTTTTGATTGATGATGTAGAGATAAAATGGATACAAATACTATCAGTGTTGCTTATCATTCAGTAGAGTGTGGTTACAAAAACTGATAGATGGATAATGTAATACAGCTAATACGATAGCTTCCTCCATCTTGCAGTTTTAGACACTCTGGTTCTTTCTTTTAAGGTCAACCGAGTCAAAAAGTTCACCAAAATTTAAACGAAAAGGCTTGTGATCATCTAAGTTTTTCTTATTGTCAACAAATCTCATGTGCAGAGCCAAACCAACAATGAATTCATCCACTTACAAGTATTGTGTCTGTATTCCTCTGTGCTGTAGACCTCCGTTGTTGTTCAAAAACTATTAAAAACCGCTGCACTGGGTGACATGTTGACATAATGAAGTGAGGAAGATGCTGCACTTTAAAACTTACTCGAACAAGTGACACAGATGTGAGATTTAAGCTTTATCAGAAGTGTTTTAAAAATACTTTTTCAGCTTTACAAGAAAAAAGTCTTTAAACCTGCGTTAACTGATTTCTTTTTTTTGGAAACTTTGGTAGCATCTGAAACAAATTTTGAGCACAAAATTGATTGAATTGTTGATCTTGTTAGCAAACAGTTGCTTATTTCCACATCCAGCAGTTTTTGGAGCAACATTATCGTTCATTTGAAGTCGTGTTTCTGTCCACCTGGTGAATGTAAGTCTAATGTTCACACTTTTAGCTCTGATTCTGTTCTCCACCAACTCCTGAGGGAAATACCTGGCTCTTTAGCTGCTAAATGCTCCACTATGTTCACCAGTTAGTCTACAGCTAACTGTGTCTGTTTGCTGTTTGGTGCTGAGCAGGTAGTGTACAGTGACTTTATAGAGCTTTTTCTCTGAGAACAGCTGCCTGCTGCGGCCGAAAACGACACTATAAGAGTGCTGAGAGTGAACCAAAACAGTAAAGTTGCAGCTGGACAGCTAAACAATGAGCTGGAACTCTCTATAAAGCTCCGTAAAGCTGAGAGGAGCTGCAGAGTCACCTGGGCTGTAAAGTATAACTGTAAAGTACAACTTATAATAGTAACAACTATCATAAGTTGTTTCTTTGTTTTTTTTTATTTGAATTTGGATTTCAATAAGTGATGTGGGGTAAAATTCTGGAACAACACTGTTTCACAAAATCTCCGAAAACAGAACATTGATATTTTGCAGGCAAGCAAATATCTGAGATCCTTACTTCACTCAGAGGGGAGTTTCACAGCCTTAAAGAAACCGTCCAGTCACGGGGTCTTGCTCCTTTCCACAGAAACACACTAGGCGCACCAAAAGACATTTTGATGAGTTATGTGACGATGAAAGTCTATTGAAGGCGGAGGAACACTTCAGAGTGTCAATATTTTACGCAGCTGTAGACACTGCAGTACCACAGGTGACACGAAGGTTTGGGGTTTTTACACCCACAAGAACTTTTGTTTAAATCTGATGCGCCCTCGCTGACCAATACAAAGGTGTCTTATCCGAATTTAGATGTGCATTAGCGTCCGCAATAAAGGAAATCGAGCATGGCTCAGTTCAAGATTTGGCACACACTGTGTTCATAAAGCAACACTCCACACGACAATGAGTAATGAGGAGGAGTCAAAAACAAAGAGCCCCTGGACACAGTCATGGCCGTTGCAGGATCAGCACCTTGACAGCAGTTGTGACACTTCATAGTTTGTAATATTAAAAAGCTCCAACAGTTTAAAATTTACTGAATACAAATAACTCCATTATCTGTGTCTAATGTTGTAAAGTGGTCTGTTACATTTTGAAATGATAAGTATCTTCACTCTAATTCACCTGATGCCTCTTACATTACACACTGTCTTCTCATACATTGTTATTATAAAAAATATTGATTATAGCTGCTTTAAACAGATGGACACTGGACGTTTGTTCCCAGATGGAAAGTGAGTCCTCAGATTTTTGTCCTCACAACATGATAAATACGAAGCAAACACACAGTCTCATAAACACACATATCTAACAGCTGCTGCATCACACTGAACCCTTCTCAGACTCATATTGCTTTGCAATATTCTTGAAGCACAACACATAAACTAATAATATGTGCAGCTTAATCCCAGTATCTCTCTCTCTCTGCACAGGTGCTGCTGTCTGCAGGAAGTTCATTGTTGGTGGTCTGGTGGAAAAGCCAAAGGCACCGTCTGTCATCGATCGACCTCTGCAAGGTGCCTCCAACTGCACAGAGAGAGAGAGAGAGAGAGATTAACACATGGATTAGCACTGTTTATATTCATCCTAAATGTTTATAAGCGTTCTGAGTAATGAAACATAACTGCAATGACACACTAATGTACCACACTCACTGAAAGCAACAACACATATAATGTAATTCACTCCTGAACTCCTGTCTGCATCCTGTATGCTTTAATCTAAATCCGTCTCATTCATATCACATTGATATGAATTAATACGTGCTGTCCCTGAAAAATAAATATATAATTATATGACACAGTACAGACACAGTGCTGTTCCTGATATGTATATCTAAAGTCAGTCCCTGTGTGAACACGCTGTTATTCTTGCAGGCTGAGAGCGCAGGTTCAGATCTGCTCCCATGCGGCAGCGTGCAGCTCTGCGCCGCTGCTGCGTCTTTGCGCTGCGCTCCGTCTCTGCCTTTTTCAGGGGAGGAGCGCACCTTGTTTGGCTCAGTCGAGACCCGGCTCTGCTGCGCGCGTAATGCGGACCACCTCACGCACCGGAGAGACACCGGACAACATTCATATGTGCAAACTGCAAACTAGCGGTTCAGTTCATGGATGGTTGCCGGCTCTGGGAATTAACAAGGAACTGATTTCTCATCATCGAAGACTCTTGGAGATACTTTGGTGTGCGCACTTTTGCAAAGTGAGGAAAGCTTGAAAAAAAAAAACATTATTGCACAGTATGTTCATCTCTGGAAGCTCGTGGTTGAAATGGATTCCCACATTACTTCACTTCGGTGTGTTCCTGCAGCTGGCGGTGTGGGAAACGGTGAGTCCACTTCAGACACTCCGCTCATCAGGACCGGTGTGATGAGGTTAATGATAACACTCAGTGATGACTACAGGTTGTGAAAGGCTGGTTCTATTTTTTGCATTTTTGCTTATAGTCTGGTGTTTGTGCAGAACTAATCTGTCGACATTTGGCTGTGTTGGGGCCATAATTACAATTTAAAGAAGCGATGGGGCCTATTTACGTGCTATTAAGTCGTAATTAAAAGATACTATAGAAATGATCCAAGCACTGTTAAATTTCAATAATTACTCAACACTAAAATATTAGACAGTTTTGTTTATAATATTACTTGTGAGTACAGTAGGCAGGCTGTTGAATATTTGCCAAAGTGTGCTTATTTGCTCATTTCTGTATTTTTTTAAATCATTTTTTTACTTAAAAAAAACATTGTCCTTTTTATTTTACTGTATTTGGCCACTGCTGGGCAACAAGTGTCTCTGTCCATTGAGCTTTGTATTTGACATGATGTCTAAAAACCTCATTGAAGGGTCATTGAGGGAATAAAGTTGTAGATTTCATACCATAAACTATTTTTAAACGATTCATGCCCTATTTTTTATACTTTAGGTTTTATATTTATAGTGTTGATCTTGTCCTGTGTGGTTGTTGATGACTTCCACACATTTAATTGGTGGGAAAAAGTTATCTCAATATATGTGAAGAGTTCAAATAATCAAAAACAATTTTCATGTTGTCAAACTGCACTGTAACAAATTACCCTGTAAAATTACTGTAAATTACTACCCTTTTTTTAAACAGTATCATTACTGTAATTTAATTTAACAGTTGAGTGCTGTAAAATGTATTACATTATTCTGCTGTAGACTGAGGTTTACAGTTTGATACTGTAGGTCGTAATATACTGTAGTTTTACAGTGTTGCTATTGTAATCTACATGAACAGTTTCTTACTGTAAATGTTACAATAAACAACGGAAAGGTTTTCTACTTATTCATATTAATAAAAACAACTATAAATTGCAGACACATGCTGTAAATAACAATGTGTCTTCAAATTAATGGTCCAGTAATGAGATCAGATCAGTTTTACATTTAAAAATGTGTAACCCTTAAAATCAAGCACAAAAGACAATGAGGCAAGTGGAAGCTTTATGGAACTGAACATTTATTCAAAAGGTTTTTTAAGTATATTCAAGTATGTTTGAAAAGATCATTTCTTACGGTTCATGCCCTTTCAAAGGGGTCGATGTAAATCTGTTAATTATAATATCTTGAGCTGCCAGCAAAACTTAGTCATGAGTCTAAACAGCAACTGCTTTGCAAACTACTGTTTAAAAAATATAAAAGCACAAATAAACAGATTGCAGGATAAAACAATTTGTAATGCCTTCAAATGTCCACTCTCACTGAGTGAGAAAGAAACAAGAGTGAAAGTCGAGCACAGAGTGAGAGAAAGACAAATGAAACAAATGAATGGGAGAGATAAACAAGGACACCTGACTTCCCCGCATGAAGTGACGTCAAGTTCTTCAGAAGAGTGGTGACTAGGATTCACTGTGAGCTTGTTTGTCTTAGGAATTTCTTTCTCTAGCTGGCCTCTGTTCCCCTCTCAGGGTTAATCACAATGAAGTATCTGAAAACAACATGGAACAAATCACCTAATATGTCCCATGTTTTAGTACAGCTTGGCAACTGCAGTATCTTTGTGTAACGGGGGACTATATTAACCTCACAGTTTATAACGCCCCCGTTAAGTTTGTTTTATATGGCTGATAATAGTGACAGCCTACAGTCTCTGTGTTGTGTTATGATGATGATGGTGAACTAACAGCTGACAGTTAGTAACATCAGTTGACTCCAACGAAGACATCCAGACAGCTCTGATGTCGATTCAGTGATGTCTGTTTATTGCTTACAAGCACTTCGGGATCTGGGGGATACAAGCCCAGTCTCAGTGAAACTATTTAACATAAAAAAAAGGAAACTTACAATACTAATAAATGATTTCTGTGACGAAGTTTAATAACCGTTAAATAACAAATTACAGGGCCGACAGTCTAGTCTTGACCAGGATCAAAAACTCACTATATTACAGATTATTGATACAGATGAATCAGTTCACATAGATAATCACTCTGAATGTCAGTATACTTATAATTAATAATAAAGTCTATCTTAGGTCAGCTATACATTATTATTTACAGGTTTCCATTTAATAGTCACACACTCACCTGGGGGATACAAGCCCGGTCTGACTTGTTACCCAGGTGATGGGCTTTATAGCTGCATCGTTACCTTGGATACTACGTAGCCAAGTATTAAATATTAAATATAAGATAACAGCATAAAATAATGAAAATAACATAAATATGTACACCTTACAACTATTAAATAAAGGTAAAATTACTGACAAAATTATATTCTATATTAAGAGATTTTGCTATTAGACATAGTGACCATTTAAAGCACAATTAATGTATTTAATGTAACATGCAAGAGGCATATGTTACATTTGCAGCAACCTAAGATAAGATAAGCTAAGATAACCTAAATGACCGCTCTGTCTGTCTCTTGGGGCTCAGCAGCCAACGTTATCTCAATCAACTTTGCTACATATTTGAATAAACTTCAATTGTTATGTGCTTTAGATAGTAGGCTATTATTAATTATGAAATGCAAGTGGGATAAACAAGGTGTAGGTATGGACCAGGCCATACTAACATTAGCATTCAGTGAAAATTTTTTTAAATACCAGTAATTCAAACTTTCAACTGAAGATAAACTACCTGAAAATGCTCTCTTGTGCCTGTCAGGTGCTTGCTAGAATAATAACAGTTTAATGTAATGTTTTCAACCAGATGCACAAATGTAACTCTATTCTCTGAGTAAGATGTTACTGACCTTTTGGTTTGATTACACAAAGGAGGATGAACATTGATTATATGATGTTGATGGATGCATGTTGCTTCTGTCCCTCCATTACTGTGGCGGCGAAAATGAAAATACTGTATTTTACCGTCAAATCTTATAGTAGCCTATTGTTAACGTCCGTTCTTGGTTTTGGCTCCAAAGAGCATCAGAGTTTACAGTATTTTACCACATATAGAAAGAAACAGTAACTTACTGTTGGAATTTTGCTGTATTTTTACAGCAATTTTTTACAGTGTGTTTTTTCTTTTTTTTTTTTTACAAAAAGTGTAAATGAGTGAAGCTGTTGACCTGCTGTTGGTGTTTTCTTACGTGTAGGAATTGATCATAATTACTTTGTGGGTGATTAATTTGTCATGAGTGGTGTATAATCCCCATGCTCCCCTTTTAATCTCATTATTGGCTGTTATTTGCAATGGACAAGTGATTTTAATATTTCAGACTTTTGTCTTTTTGATAGTAGCTTTGTTTTGGTGAAGAAAAAACATTTAATTGATGAAACATCTCAGAAAAACAGGAGCCACCAATGAATAAATAAACACGCATATACCTAAAATAAATATCCAATAAATAAAAAGAAAAGATCCAATAGTGCGTCCTGAGACTCCCATCCAGACAGACAGCAGCAAAGAGAAAGCATTAATATTTTCTTTTTTTTTCTATATATGTACATATGCTGGTTTGAAATTCAAATAATATAGAAAATCCAGGGTGCAGAATATTCCCATTTTACTCTTATCTAAACTTGGATTCGCCATCATGGAGGCGTTCTCACCTAAGGTTTGATCCCAGTGTAAATCATGATGGTTTTGTGATGTGTTTCCTGTTCCTGAAGGCTGTTAATGATCCTGTGTTTCTTCATTAGCTGCTTCCTCCAGAGACTTTGTTCCACTGCTGATTGGTATCAGGGTGAAGGTGCTCATCTTATCCTTCCTGCCTTTTCATTATAGATCACTTTTTCTATTGATGACAGCAGGATGAACGTCTTTAACGTCACTTATTGACCTGCTGGATCACTATAATTGTATGTGAAATTACACAGTGATTCAGTGCGCACATGTCAATGTTTACACTCTTGAGTTCTGTCTTTTTCTTGCTTTCTGTCAAGTCAATTATAGCCTAGAACCACAAATCACACATTTACCTTAATAGGCTTTACAATCTCTACGGCTACAACACTTTTTATTCTTAGACCTTCAATTCAGATAATCCTATTTTTGATATACAGATTATTGACTACATTTATTTATATATATCAGCTTTCAAAAACAAGTTCATAAAAGTCCTCAACATTCATTCAGCAGACATTTTTGTCCAAAGTGATTTACAGTAAGAGATAAGATTCAAAAAACAGATAATTACATTAAAAAAATTTGCATGAACATATATAATACATGTGATAAATACAGATTATGTGAGTTAAAAATCTAAAATATTAAAAAAGTCACAGTATAAACCAGAGGTGGAGGAAGTATTCAGATCCCTTACTGTAAGTAAAATTAAGAATACCACAATAAAAGTAAGTACATTAGCGAAATGTACTCAAAAGTAAAAGTACTCCTCATGCAGTAATATGGCACCTGTGAGTGTTATAACATTATATTATATTACTGGATTAATAACCCTCTTGCAATAATCTGTTAGAGAGAAAATGGAAACTGCTCTCTATAACCTTCAAACTATCTGGTTCAGTCTGTTGAAAAGTCACAGACGTCTGGACGAGGCATTCAATTCCCAGATAGCAAAAAATTGCTGCGGCCCAGATCCCGCCCACACCCGACACTTTGGGCACTTTCATCTGGCCCACATACCGCGTGGAATGATGGCACTCTGGTCCTGTTTCCCATCTACGGGTCACAACAATGTCAACCAAGAATAAACCAGATAAACCAGAACTGGCCCACATCCAGAATGCACATACCCGAGAGTGCTGCATCTTTACCAAAAAAGGCCCACATTTGATTTGGGATATTTGGGCCATATTTGCTATTTTACATGGGGGGGGGCATTTCAGGCTCACATCCAGTTTGTCCAGGCCAGAAGAAGGCCAGCAGTACTGCATCATTGACTGAAGTGGCCCACTTGCTATCTGGGTTGTTCCACTGCAGACACCCAGCAACTATACCAGTCTCGGCTCCTCTGCTCGTTGAACATCACTCGTTAACTTTGTCACACAGCTACCTCAGTTAACTAAGAGTCCCGAAATCTAACTGGCTGTCACTGCTAGGTGATTAATGAGAAAGACAGGTAAAAGGCCAATAAAATCAGAGAATCTAAGAGCCTTTTCCACAAGCAGCATTTTACTGTTGGTTAAGGTGAAGCTAATTCTAACTACTTCATGCACTGTTGGGTAGTTTAATCTATAGCTATGCAGCATATTTTATAAGCTAATTATATGATTTATATTTGCAAAGTAAAGCTGTATGATAAACGTAGTAGGAGTAAAAAGTACAATAATAGTACAGTACAAAGTAGCAAGTAAGAACCTCAAATTTGCACTTAAATGTACTGAGTTACATTCCACTGCTGGTAAAAGATCATTTTAAAAAAAATATGTCCTAATAGAGTTTCAAAACAGAATATAGTAGTTTTTTTTTCTGATATCAGACTGAATGTTCTTCCTGAGTGATGTTGTGTCTCCGACCTGAGGGCATCTCCTGCCTCTGCTTTAAAAACAAGCTGTAAAATTTTAAAATCAATTCTAAAAGCCACAGTTAACCAGAGCAGAGAGGCCGAAAAACGAGGGAAATGTGCTCCACTTTTTTTTTTCTGTGGATCCTGTGAGTGCCCTTCCCTTGCAGCTGTATTTTGCTGATATTGAAGGTGGAAATTGATTTTTTATTGGTGAAAATAATGACAGTAATCTAGTTTCTGGTCACAAATGCAGGAAGGGCGTATATGTCCGGAAATTAATAGAATCATCCAATTTTTGGAAATGCTCCTAAGCTGAAAGATGGCTGAGTTTGTTATACTGTTAAAATGTTCAGAGAAATTTGAAGGGAAATTCTAATTTATTACGAATTGAGACTTATTTTTGTGCTTTAGTGGGACAAGAGTTACATAACAAAGCTGCCGGTGTAGACACAGTGAAACGCCACATCAAGTCTGAAGGAAAAGAGTTGAACAACTCTCAGTTATTCATGCAACACCCAGGCGACCTTGTCCCTCGTCACAACATCGCTATAAAATTGTTTACTTTAGCGCTGTCTCTATGGTAACAATTATAAAGACATTTTTTTTCTAATTGGTTGTGATAAAATTGTTGTCGTCAAATTACGGTAATTGCTGAGATCTCAGAGGTGGCAGGAAACAGCATCAGTCAGACAATTAGATTGTAAACAAAGCCACAGGATAGACTTATTTGGAAGAGAAAATTAAAGTGAATGGCAGAAATTATTAGTTTACAGACCGTCTTCCCCGGTTCAACTTTAACCATCTATCATGTCGCAATACTGATATTATACAGTCTGACTCAAATTGCGGCCAAGATTTCATTAGACTCTTCTTGCGCAGTGCAGTTAACTTGTAAAGACTGTAAAGCAGCTTAAGTCTGTGACAAAAAAAAGGTCAAGATTTCTGTGCAGAGTGTAGTTTTTGTCCTATGTTGTGCTGTAAGGTCAAAGATCATCACTTCAAATTTACCAGCGTTCGCTGTGATGGAAAATTACTGGAGATCAAAGACAGGATGTGGGCTGGTTTCAATATACCTGCGTATCATCAACGCCAAGATGAAAAGAAATATCACAAATGACTTGATCCGGACGTAGAATGTGGACTGAAAACATTAAACAGCCAATAATAGACACACACACACACACACACACACATTCTCTGTAATGACATCAGAGACCTGGTGATTACCCGTCCTTTGTATCACCGTGAAATTTTGAATGCAAATGATGGCGGCTCGGTAAAGGTTGGATGGAAGCGATCGTCGCCCTGCGATAATGACCCGGTTAAAACTAAGTGATTGAATTTAAATGAAATTGCTGCCACATAAACTGTTGCCATTTAGGAGCCGGGGTTACAATAATCAAAGTGCATTCTCAAATGGCAACACCAGCTCTTCACACACACATCTGATTTTTATTATTCTGTGTTTATGAAGTTGTGAAAACACCTACCAGCCTCCGCATCTCATCATATGACTCACACCACGTTCTGCACATCACTAAACTGTAAAAATACACATCATTTTGCTTCATAAGACAGCATGTCGTCCTACTATCTTGCTTGTTTAAAGGAGATTTGTTCTATAAACCTGCAGGGCAAAATATGACTGTGCTGTCTCATGTCTACAGTGAGGCTCCGCTGTCAGATCAAGCTGCCAGATTGAGTTTTTCAGCCACACAGAAACATTTATTGCTCCTGTAGGTGTAAATTATTAATGATGAGGGAGTTTATTGGCCACCTGCTACAAATCAATTGTGGAAATATTCAGCCTTTTCACAGTGAATTCTCCTCATGTTCAGTAATGTGTTTAGGGGGCAGCATTATCTGATAAAACCTAAAATAGAGAATGAGAGTATTGGAGATAATTGAGAGCTCAGGACAATAAAGGAGAAGGCTCAGGCATCATTTTTGTTGCTGTTAACGTGTCATCCAAGCATATTATCCTGTGTTATATAACAAACTGATTGTGTTATTTATCTAAAAGCCGGGATTTACTGTATAAGGCAGCAGCTCCCAATGTGAGAGTGAGGAACAAGAGCTCACAAGATCAGTGTCACAGGTTACAAGGTAACGAAACAAAAACAAAATACTGCTAAGCTAACATTTAACATTTCACAAACGCCATTTGTGAGCACCACTTACACACAGTTTACAAATGGTCGCAGCATGACATTTCTTATTTGATTGTTTTATTTGCAAATTGCAGATAAATTGCAGAGTCCTGTACTTCTCTTGAATTATCGTGCGTGGGCCACAAATATAATAAAGTTCGTTTTAATCACTGAAACATCAAAATTAGTGAGAGGCAATCTTCTCAAGCCTCTGCATGTCTTATCTGGACCAGGAATAACACGTAAATGTGTGTTGCATTCTGAATGCTATCGGATATCTGAAGATGACTTGGCTCTGATTGTACAGTTTTGAGATATTTTACATTAAAAAATCCACCCTGAGGTCACTTAACTCTGTCTTTTTCTGCTGGTGGTGCAGTCAGACTGAAATTCACTTCCCATTCAAGCTGTTGTGGAACGGGGCGAGACACATTTGCTTCCGGTTGCGGAATTTCAGTCTGACTGAAGCTTAAAGAAATACCAGCAGAAAGCTACAGACAACCTATCTAATTTGCACACACGCATCTGAACATAAGAATCGAGATAACAAGAACACTTATTAACACCAAGTGTAAATGCAAACACTTGTGATCAGATTACGTTATCTGGATAATGAGTCCAGATATAGACTACATGTTAGAAACTGAGTGGAAATGGTTTCATTCACAGGGAGGAAGAGTTTTAAGAAGACACTACTTTGCATTAATGATGGGTTACAAGGTAAGGAACCACTTGTGTTGAAGGTGTATTTTCAGAGTAAATCATTTTGGGAAATATGTGTTGGAGGAAACTAAATTTTTTGTCATCCATGAAGTACTACATTTTTTTCCATTTGTGTGTGTGTGTGTGTGTGTGTGTTTTTTTTTTAAGAGAAATGGTAACAACATGCATCAAAGTTCCCTGGAGGTCTTGAATCAGAGATGTTACAGTTCACCCTCAGTGTCTGAAAGGGGTCATTTTTATACTGTTTATAATATCAGATGAAAACATAGTCACAGTTCTAAAACCTGAGGTGAACATATGTAAAAGTGCTGCCTGAGAGTAAAAATCCAGGGCTTCAACCTGCTCTGAATGCTCCGTTTGCAATTTTACCTCTACTTCCTCTTCGTGATGACGTCAGCTTGTTCTGTTCTGTAGTCTTTGTTGGTTGTTCTCCTTGTCCACTTGCATTCTGATCTTATTACGGCTCGAACATATACAAATATATTGCAGAAGTTTCCATTTGGAGTAAAAATAGGAGAAAAAGAAGTTAAATCTTATTACTGCTGTTTGTTTATGTAGCCTCTGGAGCTGAAGGAATCCAATCAGAGCAGAGTGGACTCATTAGTAGGGGGGCCTGTTTCAGACAACAGGCTGAACTGAAGGGCTGCATAAAGGCCCAGTATAAGATAATTAAGGAGTTTTTTGCAAAGATATTCCAGAATCCCCAGAATATAAATACAGACCCAGAAATATGCATGATACGTCCCCTTAAACCCTTCGAAACTTGCAGCTGAAACTATGCAAAACCTGTCAGTTTACACCAATGCGACCAGACGAGATGGTGTATGGTCTCCATAGCAATGACTCTCCGTACTTTTGTTCTATCTGACGGCTTTTCAGGCTTTTTTTTGTAGCTGGATATAATTTATAGCATCTTAAAAACTAAATGAGGACAGTGATAGTGCGGTACTTGCTACAGTTGCATTTCTAGTATTGATGAAATGGCAAAAACATGCAAGAAAACAAACTCTGCCATTTCGATCAGCTAACAGTTTGCTGACTTGACCAGCTGACTTCGCTACAAGCTGATTGGCTGTTGAAACAGATGACGCGCCTTACCAGCTACTGGCAAACTGAGGCGCAGGTGACACCATCAGCCGGGTTCAGCTGAGACGGGCCAGTTTGCACAGCTGCAACTTTTCCCTGCAATGTTATAAAACGGTTTCGTCTCAGCCTTCGTCCCAGCTGGAAGCCCCAAAGTCCTGTGTTGTGCTTCAAGTCAACATTGATTGTTTGCACAGTGGAGCAAGATTATGATCTTCCTGTAAACTTATGAGGCTTATAGTTACCTAAACATAACCCAAAATATTTCATCCAAATTGATTTTGCAGCAAATTAGTATTATATAAACATAATCTTAAGGAGACAGGGTTGAAATAAGATTGAAGTTATTTACTTAGACTTATTACTATTACTTAGACTAACAATACCAACACAAGAAACTATCTTCCTACCTACCTACCACTTCAGCTTCTCAACAACTTTGACAGCTACAGGATAAGATCCTGCAACAGGACAGGACGTGTTTCAGTCCAATAACATCTCCTGTTAATCCTGAACAATGCAGCACTGTGAGAGGATGAGATCAAAGGTCACGTTCACCTGCAGAGTCTCCATCTGTCCAACAGGCAGGCGTTCTACATGTGACACACATTTCACACATTTCAAGCCAAATAAATCCACCAGAGAAAAATCAATTAGAAAACCTCCAAAGCGATGACAAGAATTGTTTTCTACTTGACAGCCTACAATAGATTGGTAGAGATTAAAATGGAATAAATCTGGTGACATTTTTGAATGCAGAAACTTCTGAGAAGTCGTACTTGGAAACTGTTTAGAAAAGGGCAGACACTTTCAAAAATACTTGGCGTCTAACCTTGCAAATCAGCTGGATTTGTGAGATCAAACGAGATTCCTCGGGACGCTGATTGGTCCGAACCACTAACTTGAAGCCTGACGAGATGGATTCTTGCGTGATCTCGCGAATCCAGCTGTTTTGATATGCAGTTCAAATCTATATTTTCTTTTCATATGTGTATTTATACATCATGTAAGATTATTAGAAGCCTATACAGTATAGGTGTGCTGGTTTCAGTCTTCCTCCTCTTCATGTTCTTTAGGAGGCGTGAAAGAAAGTGAAAGTCAGAGGAGCCTTCATTAGAGATGTCAGGACTTCAAGACGAAGTTGTTGAACTCCCACGTTTCAGTTGTCAGGGCTGCTGATTATCGTACAGAGGTTCCACATTGCGGCAGATGCGCCGCCGTCCTCTGGCTTTCCATGTGGGGAGAAGGAAATGGCAAAGATATTTATTACAAGGAGCAGTTCAAACTCGCAAGAACACATAAAAGTTAAAAGCGTGTGGATGGGCAGACTGATATCTCAGTAATCAACACTTTTAGATTCTTAACGGAGTCCATAACTCCCAAAAGCCCAAAACACGTTTTTTTTTGAAAGAATTTTTAAGGGATCAATTTAAAGCTGAAACTTGTAATTTTCTGCAGGTTTTCTTGTTCTTACATAAGTTGTTTCAACTCTGTGAAGGCTTCTAAACCATTATTCACTCTCATCTTTGAGTGATTTCGGTCTCAGATAGATGCTTTTGCGAGGGCTGCTGAACAGGAATCAGCTTCCAGTGTGCATCTTCTACTCATTTTATGCTATTGTTTTTAATTAGTTGAACATGATTTCAATCATAACAATTGAACAAACTTAATGTGGAGGGCAATGAGAGAGCAAGTTCAAGTATTTGAGGTATTTCAGAGAAAATATTGCCTGTTTTTACTTGTATTATATACAGTAGATATTAAAACGTCTTTATAGTGTCTAAAAGGACATATTATAGTTATTTTATTGGTAGTACCTCCTTCCTTTGTGGAAGAGTCTTACTAACCATCTGAGGGCAGCACAGACCCTAAACCCTTCTACTCGGGAAGGCTCTTTCATCTTAATTCTTATTACTTTCTTTATGTTGTGTTTGCTGAGTTATTGATACTGTAGCACTTGCTGAGTTTCAATTAAATGTATTATTATTTCAGTCCATTTGTATTTATTTTTAAATCTATTGGTATAGTGTGATTTCTGTGTTTAGATAAAGGCATTTATGAGTAATTCTTTTTTAAAAGTAACTCTCATGATTGTCATTTTAGGAACATTCATGTCCTCAACAATATTCACAATTAGCAGGTGATATTGTTGTATAAAATATTAGTTTCAAATCTAAATACTGTAGAACCGTATTGGCCTGAATATAAGACGACTCTGATTATAAGACGACGCCCCCTTTTCCAAAATCCGTTTTCGGCAAAAAGGCTTTTTGAAGATACAACACACACACACACACACACACACACACACACACACACACACACTCGTCCTGTTGGGAAAATTTCACTGAGATACTTTAAAGCCAAGAAGAAGAGTGTCGTCATCCTCTGAGCCTTTTCTCTTGTGAAAGTGAAACACTTCCATCAAAGCAGAATGTAAATCCCACACTTGTGTATCTCGTCATCAGTGTCATCTTGTATCAGTCACACACTCACACTCTCTCCTGTCAGGCTCTGAAACAGTCAGATTATTTAGTGGTATTTTAGACTGTTTGAGCTCCTGTGACAGCAGTAATTCTTGGTTGCTTGACAGATGATTTTGACTCTGATCCATTTCTAAAGACGTCGGAAGACGCTTTCGACTCGTTTCCACTCGTCGTGAATTTATTTCCTCCATGGCAGAAAGATACGTTACCTGAGCCTTCAGAAACTCCTACAAGTTAAAAAAAACCCCAACTTTTTTTGAGTTAAACTGGACTAATGAAATACTTTAGTGTTAGCATAGCAACATTAATGCTTCAAATAAATCATAAAGCAACACTCTCTGTAGGAGATTTGATTGTGTAGAATATATAAGACTCGAATATAAGACGACCCTCACTTTTTCAAATCTTATATTTATGCCAATACAGTACCTTCCGTTCTGAATATTTGAGATAGGTGTATAGAAGTTTGTTTCATCTTACACGGACATTACTCTTGTAAGGAATATTCTTCCAATGATTCCTGTGTGAACATCAAGCAGCAACCTCCGGGGCTGAAAAATGAGGCCAATGCGGAAGTGCCAAAAACCTGCATTCTATCTAATGGCCATCAGGGGGCGACTCCACTGGCTGCAAAAAGGAGTCCAATTGTATGGAAGTCTATGAGAAAATGACCCTACTTCTCATTTGATTTATTACCTCAGTGAACACTTTCCTGATGAGTTTATGGTCTCAATCGCTAGTTTCAAGTCGTCTTCAATACAGCATGATGTTCATTTTGTAAATTATAGTCCCATTTAGAGTACAATAGACGATAAAGCAGCATATGCTTCAGGGCGTGGCTACGATGTGATTGACAAGTTGCTATCATGGCAACGGCGTTGCTCACATAATGTAATCAGGGCGTATAGGTGTAGCTGCTGCTATTTCACTGTGTGTTTTCAGTTCACTAAAGTTAACTGTAACATTGTGGTCACCTATAAACAGTCTTGTTCAGCATTAAGTTGTAATAAAACATCCATCAATGAGTCACATTATCAGTTTTTTCAGTGAGTACATTTTGTTTTAACGGTTTTAGGCCTGTTTTTCGCTAGCGAAAATTAGCATTAGCATTATCACTGTTAACCATTGATTGTAAATGCACCGTGCTAACCAAGCTAGCAGCTAGCGCTATGGTCAGGCCCACCCCATTGTCCAAATATGGTCACTTCTGGCTCCGAAAATCAAACATGGCGACAGCCAAATCCAAGATGGCGATGGTCAAAGCGCTACACTCGAGGCTTCAAAACGACAGTTCGCAAACCAATGGGTGACGTCACAGTGACTACGTCCATATTTTTTACAGTCTATGGTTAACATCAACATCAACACTGCTAAGGTAGTGTTTTCACTGCCTGCTAAAGTTTCATATCATTGTTACTGCTCTGCTGTACGTTTTAATGTATAACCGAACTGTGATTTCTGTCTCTGCTCTTCAGACGGAGGCCATCCACCCAGACTGCGCTCTGGTGGTTCAGCACAAGATGGCTCAGGAAGAATGCAACCAACTCCTCAAACAGGAGGAGAACAACCACTCCAACAGGACAGGTGTGTGTTTTCATCTTATTTCTGACATGTGTTATGGTGTGGGACAATCATCAGGTCCTCATCAGGTACATCAGCTGTTTTAGGGTTAAGACTTGGTTTTATGTTGGAGTAAGGGTGAGTGTTTGACAAAACAAGGATGTGAGTGTCCTTTTCTGAGTATTTTAGTTGTACTTTGATTTGACTGACAGACATGACATGGTTTTTCTAAAACCTTACCAAGTCGTTTTCCACATTTCATATGTATGTATATATATGTATGGAAGGGAAAATGACGCACTGTTAGGAGGAGGCGGGTTGGGTGGTTGGTGAGAAAGTTAGTTGCATAGCAGAAAGTTGCAAAAGCATCAAAGCAACAGAGTCATGACAGGCTGTAAAATTACAGACATCCAAGATTGAGTTTGAAATGTTTTTTTTTTCTGTTCTCTTCCTCGTCACTGACAGGTTTAAGCATGAAGAGAGAATATGGCAAATTATGGACTTTACAAAAAGTGCAAAAGTTCAAATGCAAATACCTTTGGGACAGAACTGTACAACTACAGTCTTTGCAGTCAGGAGAAGCTGTTAAAATCATTTTTTTAAATGAATGCACTCCCTTCTGACTATGGAGAGCACATTTATAGATTTTACCTAAGATCATTATTGACTGAAAGGTCACTTTTTCCATCTTTGTCCTTTTCACCTCCTTTGGAGGGCGTTAAAGCGAGTGAAAGGTGTTGAAGCCTCAACAGTCTGAGTCAGGAGTTGAAGAAAAAGTCAATGAACTCCCACGTTTCTTGTGTCTAAAGGGCTGATTGCTGTATGGAGTGTCCTCATTAGAGGAGAACCTGACAACCTCTGCGTCAAAGCTATTACAGTAGCAGTCTCGCTTCTCAGAGATACATGCCATTATTATTTCACTCAATAATATCAATTGCTCTATGACAGTTTAAGCTCTCGAAATCATATGTTGGTAGATATAAAATATGTCCATAAGAAGTTGAAACAGGATGCTCCTGGTTGCTGATCTCATCTCGGACCAAAACTTGGTCCAAAACTTCATGATTTGGCAGAACAATCATCTTCAACTTCAAGCATTTCAATCCTTTGACAGTATTTTCCTGATTTGTTCTGTGTTGTCTAAACTGCAAAGCATTGAACTTCTACAGCTCTAAATGACGGTGAAAGGCAGCAATTGGTAATTTTGGACCTCAATACTAAGAGACCAAATTTTGTCAATGAATGAACAAAACATGGTCTGTGATTGTTTTATGCAAAAAGATACAAGAGGTAAAATACCTAATGCTGCATTCACCTTTCCCCTTACAGCTTTGTAGGTGGTAGGTTGTGATTCAGTTCTGTGGGCAGAACAGTGTCCAAACCCGACTCAAGAATCTCATTTGGATAAACAGAGCAAATAAATCCAACAGGCCTCGATAAGCAGGAATGCTGTGTGCTTCCATAACGTCACATTGGTGTTAGGCAACAGATCTATCAATCCAAAGGGAAACAGAATATAAATACCTTGGCATCTGGCTTGATGACAAATTCACATTCAATCACCATATCAAGAACTTTGCTGACAAATTAAAACTAAAAATCGGCTCTCTATACAGGAATAAATCCAACTTCCTCTGCCTCCTCTCCTCTGTAGGAAGAATCAATTTTCTTATCAATTTTAAATTATGAGGATATCATTTAGCCTCCACACTTAGGCCTTTAGACTCAGTTTACCACTCAGGCCTGAGATTTATTCTCAGTGATGGCTACAGTACTCACCCCTGTATCCTCTATAATAAGGTCGGCTGGTCTTCTCTGACTGAGAGACACAATAATCACTGATATCTGTATATCTATAAAGCCCTGACTGGAAAATTACCATCATACATCACATCTCTATTGCACTGGAACTCTGGTCCATTTCTAACCTGTTCCAGTAACTGTCTGGCTCTTCAGGTACCTCAGGACTGAACTTGGAAAGAAGCTTTTAGTGGAAGCTCTTGCAATGTGACCTAAAACTGAATACTCTCACACCTCTTCACACTTCAGGAATATAATTACTAATAACTGATCACTGCCTGTCTTTAACTGTTTTAACTCATTTTGTTGAATATGTATGTTTCCTTGTTGTTTGTTTGTTTTTTCCATGTGTAATCTTGGCATTATTGTAAATGAGGGTCGCCCTCAGTGGTTTTCCGAGAATCTTAAAGGTTGAAATGAAATTTTTACATCAAAAATATAATCTAATATAGTTAAAAGCCATTCAGCATTTGCTTGGATGTTGTCTCATTTGTTGGCTGCGTGTAGTTCAAAACAAGAGAAGCATCATAGTAGTAACACGTCATAGTAGGGATGAGATTTTATTTACTACTAAGACAAAAAATAATATGACAGTCCAAATAATGTATTTTTTAGACATATAAGCATTTAAAAACAAATTATTTAAAAGGATTAATTATTTTTTAAAATATTTTCAAAAATTGGATAAAAATACCCAAAATTACTAATATAAAAATCAGGATGAAAATCTAATTTTACTGTGCTGTATAGTGTAACCATTTATTTAGATTTCTCCAACACATAATCAGTCCAATCATCATACATTTTTAAGTATATATATATATATATATATATATATATATATATACTATATATATACACACACACACACAGTATATATATGAATGAAAAACAATGAGCATTAGGCATTTACAGTCCATTTATACAGTAAACAGTTGTCATCACAGCAACACAAAACAATAAATTAAAGTGATAATGCAGTTGAAGGAGGAGAGATTCATGCAATCTACATAGTTAATTACATCTAATTCAATTCAACACAACACCAAAAGTGCTTTGTTGAATTATATCTGAGTTAATTTATGCTTAAATTAAACAGAACTATCAGTGAACAACATAAGTGTCTCCAGTACAGTTTTCATGATCTACATTTGCTTTAATGTAGTTATTTTTTGCATAACTGCACTACTACATGCGACTTTAAAATGTAAATAATGTAGTTTTGTATTTTAGTTTGTGCTTTTGCATGCGTCAGGGTCACTTTTGTAAACATCTTACATT
The DNA here is from genome assembly GCF_963924715.1 of Thunnus thynnus. NCBI lineage: Eukaryota > Metazoa > Chordata > Actinopteri > Scombriformes > Scombridae > Thunnus > Thunnus thynnus. The sequence continues at coordinate 6,519,964 of NC_089524.1, read as the reverse complement.
AGATTATATCAGTATTCAGATTCCTAGAACTATAGATCAAAACACACTTTTTCAAACCACGCCTGGATGTAAAGCTCACTGCAGCAAACACAGCAGGCTTATTGGATAGCTTCCTGTTGCTAATGATTACCGCTTTTTAATCAAAAGCATAGTGAGCACATTTGCTTCCTGTTATCAAATTACCGTCCTTCACTTGGCAGAGCAACCAAAACAATCAGGGGAACTAATCAGGTGAAGAGATGTCTGGATTAAAGGTGCTGATTGGTCAACCTGCTCTGGCCCTGTTTCATCTCTGCTGCCCAGGACGAAGGTGAACCAGCTGAATCAGAGGAGGTTCATCCATTATCCCCCCTTCAATGCCTCAGAAAAAAAAGAAAAAGAAATCAGTTACTGGAACAGCTTGTCCTTCAGGAAGGCTGAGCTTCATTTTCCATCACAGATGCAGTCTGAAAGCATGTTGATTATACTCGAAATAAGAATTCTCTTTGTTCTGAAGTGTTTTGAGTTATGCGACAGGGTCATTCCAGGTGGCTAAGCTCCGCTCTCTCCTCACGCTGTCTCTCCACTCTGAAAAGGTTGTTATGAAAGCTACACAGTCTGTGAGACAGTCGTCTGCTTGCCGGTGAGACTGCCTGTGCATGCCACAGCTGGTGTCGCTCAGAATTAATTGCGTCATTTGTCACCCTTTCCTGTGATCATCCAAACCAAAGACGTGACAATTAGCATTTGAAGTGGCATGAGCCGCTTCAAGCCCTGGACTGAACACTGACTGAAGTAGATGGAGGTGCTGCTTCACTTCTTCAGTTCAACTTTTACAAATGTAGACTGTCCAGAGGGAGAGACAGTCCCAGCTGGTTCTGTATGGTCTCCCCTGTGGTTTAACCAAACCCACCAAACAGAGACACACACAAAGATTCAATCTATTAGCTTTATTTGAGTACAGACTTGCGTCTTGACATGCAAGAAAAACAACAGAATCGGTTGTTCAAACATTGGTGGACAAGACTTTCTTTCTCAAAGTTGTGCCAAAAGCCCTCCAAACATAGACACACACACACACACACACACACACACACACACAACATGAAAGCCAACGAGGGCAGCTCACCTTCAGCAAGCTGCCAGGTGAGCAAGGGTCGGAAAACTTGAGATAAAGTTGACAAACAAAAATGCAGCACATGTTCACTGATTGTAAAACCTCTGATGAGCTTAACACTCACGAATATTCAAGCCTGTTTTACCACAGCTGTCCTGAGGAGAAGCGTTGGGACCATGTGGGTCAGGGTCCTTATGTCTCTGACTGGAGCATTGTGGGAAATACAGGTGGGAAGTAACTGCATACTACTACTGTACTCTCATTCAGGGAGATTTAATGTTTACTCAGCTACATTTCAGAAGGAAATATTGTACATTTTACTCTACTATGTCTTAATTTAATTTTACGTTAATATGAGAATAACTTGTTACCTTCATCGTTAGATAAAAAAAGGGCCTCACAGCAAACAGTTTTACTTTACTAGGCATGAAAAGCACAGGTGTAGCTAATGACATCAATTATAGTTGTTCTATTTAGACATGCCAGTAAACCAGCATGGCCTTGCAGTAGCACACCTGAACGAATGATTAATGTAATTACATCCATCTATGATTGGCAGTCAACAAGACCTCCATGAGAAAAACTTGTCCTCTCCAAAATGTGGACTTTTCAGGAGGTCTGGGGAAAAGAAGGCTTGTTTTAGATGCCCTAATGTATATTTAGATTATAGGGTTTTAGAGAATGTAGCTACTCAATTTATAGAAAAGGAATATCATTTTTCAACTCCAGAAATGTGAATTTCTACAATTTCACATTTCACTCTGGCTTCTTACCCATTATCTGCAGGATGAAGGTGATTTTGTCCTAATCACTAGTGACCATCATACAGTATCCGGTGCTCTGACGTCATTTCAGTCAACAATGAGTTCGCCAGTTTGTACAGTTAGCATATCTAATCAAATTGAGTTGATAAAACAGTTGATATTGAGATTTTTTTCTGTTAGAAGAATGTTTTTAAACAAACAACATTGTGTGATATTGGAAAATAATTGAAGGAGAGTCAAAGATTTCCACAACCTCAGAGAGCACTAACATGGATATTTAAGAAACAAAGGCTTTACCTGAGACTTACTTAACTTGAGAAAAATAGATTAAATAGAGGCAAGATTTATTGAAGATGGTGCCTGCTTGAGTTAGTGTGTAACCCTTTGAAAAATCAGAGAGTGAAAACCCAGTTGGACTGGCTGGCAAATGTTTACAAGTTAGCTAGCTGGTCAATGCTAGCTAACATCTCCAAGTGGCAGTTTTCTGTTTTCTCGCGTATAAACACTCCACCGCATTCTCACAGGAACTATTAATTTAAGTCAATTGGCTAACATTGGCTACTACACTGGCTAATGTAGCTAGCTAGCCAGTATACCAGGACATTTTCATTAGTCTGTGTCTGCTAATATATTGTTCACAGAAAATAATATTTAGAGCCCAGCAGGTGTCATGGTGAAATAGAGAAAAAAATAATTGAACTTACTTATTTGTTCTCTTGCATCACTTAATGCAATGAGAGTAAGAACATAGCATTCAGTAATATCTAGCAGCAGGCTAGCAGCTTTGGCTAATCCTTCCTACATATTTAGGTTAACATGTGAAATACATTTGTCCTTATCTCCTCTACTCTCTACAGTAGTTACAACTGAAATCTCATTTAATCATCCCTCTTTGCAGTCATATATAATGTCAACATGTTTTTTAAATGTATTGTCGATAGTTTTGCATTATTAGAATAAAGACAAAATGTCAGAAATGTCAGAAATGGAGAGGTGTGTCGATGTCTGTGTTTGATTGACATTAGCTGGCAGACTATCTGTGATATACCATACAGAGCAGAGATAAAGTAAACTGCTGTAGCTACAAGTCATGGACAGACTAGTGTTTTGCTAACAGGGATTTTCAAGAGGAACGACCAAACCCTCATCTAACAAGTCCGACGTGACATGTTTACATGCTGTTAATTAACCTGCTAAGTGACGTTAGCGGTGCACTTTTCCCTGGTGAATGTTTGTTGGTGACTCATTCAACAAGCTAAGGTGCAGGACAAGATGTGTTAATGTTCGTAAGTTAAATAAGATGGAGACTTTAGCAGGAAAGTTAATGTGGGTTGTTGTTCAGAGTCTGTGGCTCTTATGCTGTGTAGCAGGACGCAATCAGGCTCAGTGTGACCGTCTGCTCTGCCTGTGATCGAACACGGTGTTATCACCACATTAAAGATTTGATTTGCTGTATCGAAATAAGGTCTCCAGCTACATAGCAGGATAACTAACAGTATTTCATCAAAATAATGTAAAAATTGGGGGCAATATCATGAAATCAAATAATTTCAATGTAAATTTCTTTTTTTTTTGGTTTCTGATTTCTCTCACAGGACAAGTGATTTACAGAGCAGACATGTTGCTGTAGTAGACAAAAGATTTAATTTCGGTTGGACTTTAATTTGTGCTACAAAGTAGGTAATTTAAGAGCACAAACTAATAGATTGTATGAACTGTAGATGAATTCTTTTTTCTTTATGACACTTGATGGGCTCTGTAAGAATAAGATCTTGGAAATTTTGAATTAATACTTTAAACATGCAGGCTAATTTTTCTTCATCTTCATTGTGATTTACAAAAGCAACACCAAACAGAGACACGGGGGCTGATTCAGTGGTCTAATTTTACCCAATATTTCATGTTTTTCTTAGCATGAAGATCCTCAATACTTGTTTACTTCAATGCATGAAAGACAAAGTCGTCCATTTGAATATGACGTCAAACAGGTGGCTTTAGGAACACGATTCACCTGCAAATCCTTTCAGCCTAATTCATCATGATCCCAGAGCCCATCAGATGTGACTAAATGAGGGACGAACAGATGGGTGGGATGACGTGAGGAGGCAAATACGGCTCATGAAATAGTCATTGGGAAATTATGAGACTTCTTACTGGCAATTCTACGAAAGACTGCCCAAGAGATAGATGCTACTAATGGATAAAGATAGAATTTGTAGTTGTTAGTGTAATTCTACCGCAGGAATCAGATTAATTCTCTGTGTCTCCTTCATTCTCTCTTTCTTTATTAATTAACAAATGTCCAGTGAAGGGAGCGAGGGCAGAGGTCATGTTAATTACCTTCACCAATATCCAGTCCCACAGGAAACACCATCAGAGGAGAAACATGTGTAGACAGTAACAGAGAGGAAATAATGCCAGAATGCCAGAATAAATACAGACAGAGGGTCTTGTCTGTTTTCAAAGGATACTTATTATTAGACTCACACTGAGCAACAGCCAGCCTCATGAATTAGTGTGTGTGTGCGTGTGTCTGAAAAAAGAGCATGGCTCAGACGCTCCACCGCTGGCATCTCCGCAGATCATTACACACCATGACTGTTTTGCCCTTTCTGTCTCTCTGTGGTCTCACTGTTGTCATTGTCATAACTAATTACACAGACTAAATACCAGAGGTGGAAAGTGCTGAAATGATAAGTCAGATAAATCTATTAACATAAGATTATTAATGATAATATTTATCAAGCAAAAGTGCTAAAACCTTCCTATTTCCAGCTTCTCAAATGTGAGAAATTACTGCATTTCTCTGTTTTATAAATTATAATTATTATAAATCTCTCATTTTTTGACTGTTGGTTGGACACAACGAGGCATTTGAAGTGATCACCTTGGGCTATGAGAGGAGGTAAAAAGGCACAATTTAAATTTGAGGTGCTTTACTTTATTATTTGTGAGAGCGAATACATTAGAGGCATTTATATATCAGCCTGATCTGACCTGTGAAACAATTTAATAAGGTCTCTTACATGTTTATAATTTACTTTTACATCTTTTGTCTCATCTACATTTTTCCATAGTCTTTATTTCAGAGTAATCAATTATTTTAAAACATAAGATTTTTAAATTTCACATTTAGTGAACAGCAACAAACACTATTTGTCAAATCAAGTCGATATAGGCCAAATTCACAAATCACTCATTTGCCTCTGTACAACAACGTCTATTCAGATAATGAAAACGAAAACCAAAAAAAAAAAAAAAAGGTATTAAGTGATATTAATATACAGGTTAAAGAGTTTTTCTGGCAGAGTGTAAAAGTGTTGGAGTGAATACAGGAAAGGTTGATCTTCAGTACAAACAGTTTAAAGAGAGATGGACGAGTTTAATGCGACACAGAAAGTTGTGTACAATCTCCAGCCCCCTTACTTGACTAAACCTGCTGAGTAGCAATGCTAGGTATGAGGGAGAAGAAAGGGAAAAGTGGAGTCGCTCATGCATTAAAACTTAATTTCAGCTGTTTACTGAAGGACTGTCTGTGGCTGCTTCACTTTCAGTTTTGGATTATCAGAGTAAGGTGGAAGTGGGAGGTTGTAGAGTTTGGTTTTCCAGAAGAGAAGGGGAGCTGAAGGTGGAGAGGAGGGAGATTAGACGAGAGATCAAGGGAGTAGGGATGTCTGCTCAGTCTAAACAGAACATAAAAGAGACTTTATGTTTCCATAATCTGTCAGACAAGCGACGTCTTGAATTTCTGGTCAAGCTCTTTGTCCGTTTGAATATCTCCCCTCTGTCACTTCTTCTTCTGTTTCTCCGTCCGCTTCTGCTTCTCCCTTATCACATAACATTGTTTATTAAAGGGCAGATATTGTTCTGTATATCACAGTGGAGCTTTTTTTCTCCTATAATATGTGCAACAATATTGTGGCAGCAGCAATGTACATGACAAACATAAGACAAATGCTTTACTGGACCATGAAAACACTGGAAACTGAAGTATGAGGGGTAAAATTGTAGCCAAAGGAGGAATGAAATACTGAAATACGGCCACGGTGGTGAAGAGAATATACAGGACATAAATTTAGATTGACGTTTGGTCAATCTATTTCTCCATCGCTCATCATGTTTGCCCCTTTGGAAATGACCGAGCTTCCCTCATAACTTGTTCTTGATGTTTATTATAGGTCATATAAATGTCAAAGTGGCAGTAACATGCCATGAGATCTAAGGCCAGGTAGCCAGTTGCACAAACCAATGAGTATTTCATATGTGTCAGCAGGCGACACATATGAAATCAAGATTGTAAAATACTATTACCAAACTTAAACAATTACTCCATAACCGTCCTCATTACTCCACTTTCCCAATAGGCTACATCTCATAACATTGCAGTGCCTTGTTTGTGTAACAGAGACAAACAGACGGAGAAAGCGAGAGAGAGCCACAGCTATAGTGAGAGAGAGGAGAGAGAGAGACAGATCAAAAACTTCACAGCGAATAGGCTTATGCACATTGGTCTGCACAGATCCACGTATTCAAAATGTGCAACATCTGTTCCCCATAATTTATGCCATCCATACAGTTATCCTGACATCAGCTATCACAAACAGGCAATTCAAATCAATAAACTTGCAACACAAGATCGTGATCTTCGGACATGTATGATATTTCACAACGACCACCGCCGTCATCAAACAACAAAGAAATAACAATAGGCTTAAAACTACATAAAATAAGAATCCACGACACTCAAACTGAAGGAAACAACAATAGAAACTGCGCTCAAGGGTATTATTAGAAGGTTAACAACAGGTGTGATTTGACAATCTGAGCTGTTTGTGTGCGTGTGAGAGAGAGCATTAAGGCTTGCCTACTTTATTTGAATGAAGATGAAGTCCATATGTCTATCCTTCTTGACAAAGATGTTGATGACAGTATTGTAAAACTCCTCTTCTTGGCCTTGAGTTTTATGAGTCTCTCTTTCTCAAATTGATATGAGAGCCAGAGATGAATGTCTTCCTTGCTCCATCCTGTTGTGACTGTAGGTCAGTTTTGTTGCCTTTGGAATAATTTAAGGTAATTTTCAACCAGGAAAGCCAGCAGTTGAAGAGGTGATTTGTCCTCTATTATATGTGAACTATATAGTCCGATGAGGTCGGCCTGCAGCCCGACAAAATCAAAGTACTTGTCATATTTAGCAAGGCTATGCAGTTTTGCGTCATCAAAGTGGGCTCACAGCTCACTTTTTACAGTCAACTAAAGCCAGAAAATCAATTTCTCCCAAGTTCTTGAATCTTGCCTCCATTTGTACATCGATGTTGTCCAGGATGATATAGAACAGCTGAGAACAGCTGCTTGCTGCACATGTTGAAAACATGCCTACCTCGGACTGAAGCTAATGCTAGCTTACTGGAAACACTGAGCGCTGCACACTTGAGCTAACATTAGCTACTTTAGCCAAATTAGGCTAACAGGGCAGGTATCGTAAAATAGTATATTACTATTATTATAGTCTAACTCAGTGTGAGTCCTGGAGCCGGGGGCCAACTGTCAATCACAGCTGTCAATTAACACCCACACAGCACACACCAAAGCTACTATAAGTCGCCAAATCCTATTAACGGAGCAATAATTTCCAAAATGACCACCAGCACACTTATGAGAGGGACAAATTTCATGCTTGAGACCATAATGACTCACTGAAAAAAATGATTGACTCAGTATTTCTAGAGAAAAGTTGAGTCTTTTTGAATAGGAGTCAGCTGGAGCATCTAGCAGTCGTTGGTGGCACTTGAAGGGACTTCAGCCTCAAGCTGTGGTAGTTGCCGCTTGATTAGCACCAAACACAAAGTACTGGGCAAATTGTAATTTTGACCTGATGATGGTGCTAGAGGAAATGTTAAGGGGTCACCAAAGTTTTTACAATTTGTCCTGAGGGGGACATGAATGTCTGAGTCCATATTTTCCAAGATATTTCACCATAAACCAGAAATATCAACTTCTGGGTGGCACTAGAGGAAAAGTCAAGGGATCATCAAAGTCAGTAGGATTCTTCCTCTTGGGACCATGAATATGTGTACAAAATGTAATGGCAATCTATCTGATAGTTGATGAGATAATTCAGTCTGAACCAAAGTGGTGGACCAACCAACTGACACACATTGCCATTGTTTTTAACGGCTAGCGTGGCTAAAGACATTAATTTTAACAAAAATAAATAAGAAAAAGCCAAAGAGGGTTCACCTTTTCAGTTTTGTTTGGGGGCAACATCGTTTGCTTTGTCACTACATGCCTTTAGGCCAGTTCTGTAAAAAATGTGCGAAGGTGTTCGTCAATGAGATGTTCATGCCTGTGTGAGCATTATGATGGCATTGATGAACAACACATACCAGCCTGTCACACAGACCACTGATCTTGACAAGGTAACCGAGACCCTGGAGAGGAGATTTACTGAAAGCTTGAAAAAACAAGTCTTTGTACTGAAGATACTGCTGGTGATGGGACAAAGATATCCAAACATTAATACCGGCGATGAGGAGAAAATGAGCATCAGTCCATTCATCTGTTGTACCGTCCTGTCACAATGTCACAAGCTTTAATTAGCACCTAATGAAGGAACTTACCGTTGCCACCAGCAGAGCCCCTTTCACACACTGTGATTCAAATTATAGCACCGTGGCCTTTTACGCTATTACAGTCTGTCCACGCATGGAGTGGCTTTTCATTACCTGGAGAGCCATTAGGTTATTTACAACAAGGTGCTTGATTCATTCAGTGCACCAGATGAAAATGTCATCTGCTGCTTGATGGTAGTGGGGTGTGTGTGACAGCTACTGTAGGTACAGCTAATGACTACACCACGGGAACTTAATGACCTGTAACCTGGAGCTTCCCTAAACCTCGTGGAATTTAGGTGTTTGCTTTTTTTCTGTATTTTACAACCAGGAAGGATTGGAAATCTAAGTTAGACATCGTACAATGACAATGAGAGGAAGACAAAAAAAAAAAAAGAAAAAAAAAAGAAAAGAAAATAAGTATGAAATATATTAAAAGCAGATTAAGTTATAAATGTTTTCAAAAATGCACTTATAATTTATTGTGCATATACTTTTGATGTTTTGAGGAAATTTTAATACACCTAAAATCATGAAAGAAAAAAGAAAAAAATGGTAATCTTATCAAAAAATGACATTTGGGAATAAAGAAAATTACTATAATAACAATACAATAAAAATCAACTTTAGGGTCTTTGCATTTAAAATATAATATATTTAATACAAACTACAAAATTATGTTTATGTTGGAAATGACAACTAACTAAAATCTGACCAGAATTTGGCTGTAAGGTTACAAATTATTAAATTAAATAATAATAATAATAATAATAAATTATATTATTCCATTTTTTGCTGATGTACAAACAAAAGTGAAATGGTGGTTAGTGTTATGTTGTGTTTGTTGTGGTTGAGCTGTGACGACAACTTGATGTAGTACCACCTCCTGACCTCGTCTCCAAAGCAGGCAGAGGAAACACTGAGCTGGCTAGAAATGATTTGGAATTAGAGTGACAGATCTCTCAACTGCATCAGATCAGAGACCATGAAAAACCTCTAGATTCTCCTCTTACAGCTGTGTCCAATAAGAGGGCCGAGACTGTGGTTGGACTGGAGACCAACCACAGTAATAGATGGATGATTCACTCCTCATCGCTGGTAGATCAGCAGGATGAAATGGGATGCCAACTGGAGCTCAGCTAAAGTCCCTGAAATGGATTCCCTGCCATCAAATACTGGATGGCTTCAAACATTCTGCAACTGAACACTGATAAGTCTGAAGGTTACTGGTCCTGATGATGTTTCAAACAATATCACCTGCCACCTTTCACCTCTGAAAACTAAACCAATCAGCCAGAAATTTCAGTCAGCACAGTCTTGGTCAATTTTGCTATTTAGAAATGGAAAAATAACGCCAAACTTAGTTATTTCCTCTCACCTAGACTACTGCAATTCATTATTTACCTGAATGTCTGAATGATGCAGCTCGTCTACAGTCGGTGCAGACTGCAGCAGGAAGACTTCTACACAACTCTCCAGTCATGCCAGGCTGAATTACATATTCAATTTAAGATTCTATTCATCGCTTTTACATCCAGACATCTCCGCTTTAAACCCCTTTTTTCTGCACCAAGTCCCCTCAGATCTAACGAGTCCCAGTCCAGGCTTAAGACAAAGGGAATCACGCTTTTATTCTTTTTAGCTCCAACACTGTGGAACAAACTCCCCCTCGGTATCAGATCAGCTGAGTCAGGGCTACATTTTTAAAACCTTTTAAAAACTCACATGCATACACCGGCATTTCTGTAACATTTTTATAATTTTTACTCTAATAGTTTGTTGTCTGTGCACTTGAAACTCTGGTTTTGAAAGAAATAAAGTTTACTTACTCACTTACTCTCTTATTGTACAAACAATAGCCATTATCAAGGCAAATTTTTATGAAAGAGGAGAGTTCAAAGTCACATTTATGCAGCGAAATGTTTGTCTCATTACGGCTTTGGCAGGAGAACCTCCAGCAGTAGCCAAAAGCTGTGTTTTATAATGAATGAGTGGTGTGTCTCTGCGCGCTGCTGTTTTAATTGACACAAGGCCGAGGTGCTTTGATGTATGAGGCGTTGTGGTGGCGGAGAGAGACGGGCTCCTCATTACTGCTCCCCCCACACACCCTCCCCCCTCCACTCCTCCCCCGTTTGGAGCGACGGAGGCTACAGGGAGAGCTTGTCATCCATGTGAGGGGGAACAGCAGAGACAAAGCGTGGGCAGAGAGGAGGGTTGAGGACGTCACTGAATCAAACACCCCTTCACTTTCCCAGACTGGGGGAAACTCCTTGAAAAATTGCATCAGAGGACTGACTTTATTTACTGATAAGAAGATTTTATAAATGAGGTTAAATGAGTCAGGAGTTAACACGTAGCAAATTCTGTAGCATCAGGAGGTGTTCAAGGTCAAACAAGTCATTTGTCAATAGAATTTTAAGCGTGCTACATAAAAAAGACTGATGATGAGAAACACTGGTGGCCTCCATAATCAGATTATTCATTCATTCATTTGTTTATATACAAAATCTCATTTCTTTCAAGTCCTTGTGTCTGTAATTGAGTCCTGAAGTGCTCTTAAAACATGTGAAAAAGCTGCAAGTGCAATAAGATTATTTCAACCCCATTTTCATGCAAATCCAGTAGTTTCTATATCAAGTTTAATTTTTCTGGATTCCAGTGAAGCTATCTAACTTTTTTATTTTTTTATTTTTTCTAAACTAGTGGGTTTCATTTGGATACAAGTTGAAACATTCTTGGTATGCAGGCACATTTTTTCACTTTTGTTAAAGTGGAATTAAATTGCTTTTTTTTGTTAGCTACAGCATACATATCTGCTTGATAAATTACATGTCCTGTGTTATATTTTTTGGTGTCATGATCTTTGCGCATCCTATCTTAGAATTAATTCGTCAGAATACTGTTAGTTCTTAGTCTAAGTAGATGGAGATCTTGTTTCAGTAAAGCCAATCAGATTTTGCATAAAGTGATAACATGTCGTTCTATCACAGGCAGAGCAGACGGTCACACTGAGCCTGATCGCATCCTGCTACTCAACACAACAGCCACACACTCTGAACATCAATTCAAACATTCAAACATTATCTTTCCTGCTAAAGTCTCCTTATTATATAACTTAGACACAAGAACACACGTCTTGTTCTGCACCTTAGCTTGTTGAACGAGCCACTAAACAAACATTCAGCTGATAAAAGTGCACCGCTAACATCACTTAGCAGGCTTGCTATCTAATTAGCTGTTCAACTGCAGCACATTAAACAGCATATACACATGCCTGCAAATGTCACTCCAGACCTTTTAGATAATGGTTTGGCCTTCGGTCTTCAATACCACTGCTAATAACACACTGTCTGCCCACGACTTGTAGCTATAGCGGTTTGTTTACTTTGTCTCTCATTCTCCGCTCAGCTGCTGTCAATCAAACACATGCTCATCCAGCCACTGAGACAAAAAGAAATATTTACTTACTTTTTCCTCTATTAATAATGAAAAAGCTATTAACAATACATTTTCAAAAAAAAAAAAATGTTTACATTATTTTTGGCTAAAAAAGGGATGATTAAATGTGATTTTAGCAGGACTTTAGCTGGAAAGTAATCAAGTAAACACCCCCCCTCTCCCTCTTTCTTTCTCTCTCAACCCAACCGGTCAAAGCAGATGGCCGCCCACCAAGAGCCCGGTTCTGCTTGAAGTCTCTTCCCGTTAAAGGGGAGTTTTTCCTTACTGCCGTCGCCAAGTGCTGCTCATGGGGGAATTGTTGGGTCTCTGTAAATTATAGAGTACAGTCTAGACCTGCTCTATGTGAAAAGTGCCCTAAGATAACTTTTGTTGTAATTTTGTGCCATATAAATAAAATTGAATTGAACTGAATTGAAGTTTGTAGCCTAAGAAGATGGCGATATTTTTCAACACCCTAACCTGACCAACTTATATTACCTTCTTTAACATGAACATTAACATCACTCATTAAGTTCATATTGTCCAATTATTGTATCTCTGTACATTTTCCCAAACTGAATATTTGAACATTTTAAGTCATTCTTCAGAGATTTCCATAATGTGACTCCTCAAACTGAATTATACTCTGTATCTTCATCTTTTTCTCACACAATGCTCTGCTTACAGTTCATAGATTGCAATACAGTTATTCAATACTACAGTCTAGTTCCAGCCTGACAGTATGTAATATCCTCATACAGTTTGTCATGGTTTACATGTCTTGCTCATTGCAAGGCTCTCTACTCACACTGTGAAGTCGTCAGTCCAGCTGATAAATATGTGATAAATGTTGTTTTCCTGTCTCAGGTTGTCCGACACTGTGGGACGAGATTCGCTGCTGGTACCGTGCTGAGGTGGGACAGGTGGTCAGCGTCTCTTGTGCTAATATCTCACAGCTGTTTGCAGCATACAGTAAGTGGGAAACATTATAAGGCAAAGCTGCTTTAACCAACCATCAAGGGGCCCTCAAACAAAATGAAAATGACTTAGGTCTTAATTTATAATTTAAAGATGCACACTATTCCTGCTTGAGAGGTTTTAAAATTTGCTACAACTAAATTAGGGAATGTATCTTAAAATTTTGTTATGTAGATTTTTTACACTTCTTTACTCTTTGGTATTTTTTTCCTTTGAGGAAGTTTAGCTGTCATCAATCAGAATTCATCTTTGTTGTTCACATTTTTTCATTCCTGTTTGAAGCAGCGTAGAGAAAAGATTTATAATGCTGCCAACAGTCATGCTGATCTTTTGTTTTATCCTTTTGCTTGTGTTTGCACTTTTTTTTGTCAGAAGCCAAAAAAACAGGCAGATTCGCTCAGTTCATCCATCTTTCAGTTTACAGCTCAGCAAAGTGACCAGGTTATATTTAGACATCTCTTAGGACTGGTGTTATGCTTTCACTGAGTGGTTTACGGAGACTTATTCTACATGGATCTCGCGGACTCGTTTTCTCCAGTGTCTTGGCTGTAGAGAGCGGTGCTGTGCCGACTGTTTACATGACCCCCACCTCCTCCGAACCCCTGTCTCATGCAGCTGGCTCGTCTAAAGAAAACAAAATACACTCAGATTCTCTCATGTAGTGTCAAATGGCTGACAGACAGATAAAAAAATGCAGTTGAAATGCTAGAAAAATGTGTTTCTGGACATCTGGGAGATGGATGAACAGGAAAAAATCTGCATATTGTCACTAACAGACCCAGTGAGAGTTTAGAGGAGAGGAAGAAGAGGCAGAGAGAAAAAAACTGCATCCAGTAAAGGGTAAAAATTGTATTATTTTTGTTATTATTTTTTCTAAAAAGACCAATTACATGTAGAGCAAAAAAATATCAATGTGATTAAATGTAAGTGCAAAAATCCACATGTTAATGATGGACTTCTGGGACTGGTATAGAAAGAGGTTTTCTGGATTTATAATCTCTGAAACATGAACGTGGAAGCATAATAATCTAACAAAAAAAGAGTGTCTTAGTTGTTACACTTATTTAACAGGTTTTTACTATCTACTTAGATCTTAAATACTCTCCTTTAAGTCTGTGAATGTGATTGTCTGTGTGATTACTTAACATTTTACCACATTTTAACATTTTATGGTGTGTTTTTATGTGGAAATTTCTATGTTGGAGGTGAAGCATCCTACAGTTTAGTTTAGTTTTACTGGATAAAAATAAATATCAGAGCCTGACTGATGACATGCACATGGCCGATATTATCGGCTAGTTTTATATTATCACAGATATGTCGCTACCATCATATATAGTACTGTTATACTATACAGCATCCTACTGCATATTCATATAAATATGCATATAAATATTCAGTATAAGAAGCTAATATTGGTATGATTGTAAAGGAACAATACAGCACAAACATATACAGCAGCACTAACTATAACACTGTTGTGAGTGTTACATGTTTCATGTTCAAGACTCATGTTGGTGAGTGTGTACCGGCCCCCCAGAGCTGCAGCTCAGCCTTGTGTGTTATACAGTGTGACGGCTGATGCTACTTTTATATTTGTATCATCAGCCTGATGGAAGAACTTCAAGCTCACTGAACAAGCGGTGTTGTGGTTGTAAAGTCACAAGTTTAACATATCTAAGAGGGCACAGGTTTTGTACACTAACATCATCTTGTTTATTATTTTGCTGGCAATATTTAGTTTTGCTGAGTAAGTTCATCTTAGCTACATTAGCATCACCATGCCAACAGAGGATGTCATCACATCTTAAATAAAAGAAAGATAACTCAGAATAAAACACAGCTTTCACAGCCAAATCAGCCTCCAAAATCCAGCACTAGTCAGGCTCTGGCATATAAAGGGTGTAACTCTTATTAATTCTGTAAAAAAAACCTTGATGAAAACCTTGCAGAAACACACTGGACAATTTATTCCAGACTTCCATTATATCAGTCAGTGTTGCTGAATTATTTTCCACAGAAGAGGCCGTAGCAGCAAAGAGCATGTACTGTATGTGGGATGCTGTGTGAAGAAATGACTGATTTCAAATAGCAGTGAGAATGAAAGACAGCACAAAGCAGAGAAGTAGAATAAAAACCACAGCAGCTTCTGAGTGAAAGTTGAGCGCGTACTTTGTGAGCAGGGATCAGGAGGCGGAGGTTGCTGTTGATGACCTCATAAGTTGGTATTAGTGGGTTCCTGGACCCCACTGGAGTTCCTCCTCCAGTGCTGCACAGTTTTAGATGTGTGGTGAGATCCAGTTTATCCAACGGGACGCTGCATGCACGGAGAAAATAATGAATTGGAAAATCAAAGAGTTAACTGTAGGAGCCAAGAGCATGAGGAAAGAATTGGCGCTGCTTGTTAAGCGTAGCGGTATGAGCACTAGTGCCCTCCCTGGAGCTTCGGCCTTCGCCCCTCCATTCACATCCAACCATTCACCCACTGACGCTGCGGCTACAGGCCTGCAGGCTCTGCACACCACGTTATACTGAGGCTAATGCAACCAGATATCGGTAAAACCACCCACAACTCAAACCCCCACACTCTCCTCGGCTGTTCTGAGGAGCCGGACAGGCAGGCATACTCATATCATGAAACTGAATTCTGTTATTTCTAAATAAACTTTCTATCCTCCTTCCTGTAAACACATATTCACGCAGAAAACCTTGTGACCTCGAATGTGTCATGGCTGTCGTAGAGCTCAGCAAGTGAGCTCTTACTGCAGGCCATGGTGGGAGAACATGGCTGCACATTTATCTCGTTTAAATTCATCATTAACAAACTTCTCCTGGTGGAAGAGCCTTTTGAGAAGTGAACAAAGTCTTAATCTATTACTGGTGTTGAGTCAGCGTTGAGGTTGAGCTTAGTTGTGTGAAGGAATGATGGAGCTTCTATTTCTGAGTTGCCATTTATTGCTCAGATAGGAGCAGAAAATATATAATGAGATGTACTGGTCAGTCATAAATGGCCATTACACCAACGGCTTGCTAATTAGTTGTCTAGTGCACTATTCCAGGTTATACAACCTATTTAGCACACTAAAATGGATTGTAATTTGCATTTCAACAAACTCAGACTGCTAATATGCTGTGTGCATACAGAGGAACATATTTGTGCAGAGTACTAACTCCAACAACCTACCTTGGCAATGTTGAATCACCAGTTTCACAGTGAACAGCCGTGAGCCAATAAAACGAATGGACTTATGGAAAGCGGAGGCACATCAGGTGCAAAATTTATGTGTGCATGTACAAGTACATCATCTGAATCATAGCATCTCAAAGGACTGAACTAGTTTGAGAAAGTGTTGTTGTTTACTGTGGCAAAACAATATTTTTCAGCCGCAGATATCAGAGCAGGAGGAACACAAAACACTGACTTTCTTCTGTGAGGTTTGCTCGTACAAAGATTCAACAAACTCCCTTAACTGCCGGAACTTTTCGTAAATTGCTTGTTTCAGCTTGACGAATATCATCTGTTCATGAGGAGGCGAACATTCATAAGATCTGATCGTTAGTATAATCGACACCCCTAAAAATGCCATAAAAAATCAACATGCTCTGCTGTGTTTATTAGCAAGTTTCCTTCACAAAAATTTTACCAAAGAGTCAAAACAGGAATTTCACACTGCAGAGCTTCGAGTCCTGTTTTCAGAAATCAGCAGACAAAAACATGAAAAGTTTAGGAGTGTCAGTAGTAGGAGATCCGAAACAATTACACAATATTAATTTACAAATACGTGTCATCAGAGCAGCGCTGTTGTGTGACAGAAATAAAGAGGGAATGCTTTGCCGTGAAGTTAGATGCTAAAAAAACATCTTTCTAAAGCGTTGTTAGGGTTAGGGTTAGGATTAGGGTTAGGGTTAGGGCCAGGGTTAGGGTCAGGGTTAGGGTTAGGGTCAGTGTTAGGGTTAGGGTCAGGGTTAGGGTTAGGGTTAGGGTTAGGGCCAGGGTTAGGGTTAGGGTTAGGGCCAGGGTTAGGGCCAGGGTTAGGGTTAGGGCCAGGGTTAGGGCCAGGGTTAGGGTTAGGGCCAGGGTTAGGGTTAGGGTCAGTGTTAGGGTTAGGGTCAGGGTTAGGGTTAGGGTTAGGGTTAGGGCCAGGGTTAGGGTTAGGGTTAGGGTTAGGGCCAGGGTTAGGGCCAGGGTTAGGGTTAGGGCCAGGGTTAGGGCCAGGGTTAGGGTCAGGGTTAGGGTTAGGGTTAGGGTTAGATGATGAGTGAATATTACAGCCTGCAGGTGATGTTTCACTGTCAGCTGCATCACAAGATGATACTGGACAAAGAGCTGCAGAGAGAGGCGACTGTCAGAATGAGAGAAGTTTCCTAGCAACTACCATAAGTTGCTGCGCCAAAATATGCCAATAAAAAATCATAAAATCTAAAAACCCTCTTGGTAAATTGGCAGCTTTGATGATGATAATATGGTGAACAGTCAGATTAAGACATTATGATTCTAAGTGTTTCTTCCCTTGTGAAAAGAGGCAGTGACTATCTGTTCAGGACTCGTACGACATCTTCTGTTCGTACCTAAGAGAAAATCATAATTGATGAGTGCAAATTTTCTTAAATCACTCATACGTGCCTCTTAAGAAGAATCTGTTCATATGAATGCTTCTTGCACGAGGCAAGAAAGGTATGTATGCCATTGTTAAAGCTCCTGAAACCTGTTCTTCTTGTCGTATAGTGTTCAGATGTGTAAGTCTTTATACGTGAGTGCTGTGCGCCCTCTTCATAGGTGTGTCTCCAGCCGCTTATGTCATTAACAGGCAGATGGGGTTTAAGTGTCGCCCATTGAATCCTAATGAAGAGCCATGGCGTTATTTCTCTTCTGAGAAACTACCAGAACGTCTGTGCTGATGTGTATGCATGTGTTTACGGTTGCATTTGCACCGCCAGAAGAGGTGATGTGAGATCGGTTTAATTCTTATTATTCATCAGTGTCTCAGTAAAACTAATAGACCTCATCAGGAAAACTGCATATTCATGTTGGAGCCTGATGAATCTAAACAAACGGCAACAAATTGAACATTAATCAGCCATCATGGTGTATCTCCATGTTTTATGTGATGCTGCAGTTCAGTTATTGAGACTGTACTGACTCTCAAAGGTGTTTTATAGAGTTTGAAAAGATGTTCGCTAAAATTTATTTTACTTTATTATTTTTCACAATGCCATACCTCAGCAGATAAAACTAAACTATATGCATGGTGTGCAGTAAGTGAGAAAAAGGTGTTTTTATTTAGATTTTTTGGGGGTGAACTGATCCTTTAAACAGCTACTGATGCTAATAAATAGAATATTTGTTTCACTTCTGCTAGCGGAACATGTCTACACATAGTGTGCACTTCAATGTAGCCACATCGACTGACATACTTGCCAGTACTGACATCATAAATATGTATTTTTTTTGTCTATCAAACTCCCAGAATCCCAGGAAGTCAGGCAGCATCAAGTCTTTCATCTCTTTATGTTTACATTTCTTTGCCAACTGTCTGAACTCCCTCCAGTATTGCAGAGTCTCTGAGTGCAAACTTCCCTCCCAAATTAATCTGTTACACTCCCGTGTGACAGTCACTTTATTTATTCTTCCACTACACCACCTCTCCCTGATGACTTTTAAGTGCAACATCTCTTTCTTTTCGCAGTTTTTTTGTTCGGATTTGAACCATTATTATCCCTCCTGGTTGTGGTTTTGTGCTCATGTATTCTTCTGGATTTCTTGTCTCTTGTTTTTTGGCAACCATTCTGTCCTTGAGAGCTTGATTTGTGTCTCAGGTTACGTCTATAGGAACTGCACCGAAGATGGATGGTCCGACATCTACCCGGCGTACGAGGAGGCCTGCGAGTTTGTGGAAGATGAGGAGACAGAGCCGGAGGTAGACGTTTAGTCCATCATTTCTGTTTAGCTTTCTCACTCAAACTAAACAGTAGGGACACACATTTAGTGTCCACTATCTGTGGAACTACTGTATGTTGAAGATATCAAAGCATATTCCTATCAGTCACAGACCAGTAGTTACTGTTGGCTGAGTCATTTACACACTTACCCATACGATGTCCTCAATTCTCACTGAAGGTCTGTTTATTACTAGCGTTGCAACTCCAGCCCACAGTTTTGCTTTTTATGGTCAGGAGATGCTAAAAGACAGATGTTATTTCACACAGATTGTAAATAAGATGACGGACAGTTCTCTCCTTCTCTTGGGCATCAATGTAAAGCCTTCAAGAGTGTCTTTGTCTTCGTTAGTCCTTCATTAAAATGCTTAAACCTTCTATTTTTTATTTCTTGACTAGCCACCTCATGCTGTCATGAAAATATTGACTGAGGAAGAAGCAGTATGACCTTGTTGCAGAAAGTCTTTGGGAGGGGGTTGGGAGGGATTTAATGCAGCTATAATCAATATTTTTAAGACAATGCATTAAATGACTGAATGACTGAGTGTAACATGTAATGTGTAGCACATAGTGATGAACCTAAAGAGAATTATCAGCAGCCCCCTTTGGCTTTACAGAGCTTTATAGCGAATTTCAGTTAATCTGATATCTGTCCGGCTGCAACTTTACTGCTCTCACAGCATCATTTCCGGCCACAAGAGGGAGCTGTTTTTAGCGAGACAGCTTTAAAAAGCCACTGTACACAAACAGCACCAAACAGCAAACAGACACAGTTAGCTGTAGACTAGCTGGTGAACATAGTGAAGCATTTAGCAGCTAAAGAGCCAGATATTTCCCTCAGGAGTTGGTGGAGAACAAAAACAGAGCTAAAAGAGAGTGAATATTGGACTTACATTCACCAGATGGACAGAAACACGACTCCTAAATGAAGGATAATGTTGCTCCGTAACTTCAAGTTACAACTTAAAAGGTGACGATATGTCGGTGTTGTGTTCATTGCTTGTTTCTGCTGCCCCCAAGTGGCAAAAAACTCAGTTATTGATGCCAACATTACTTTTTTTTTCTTGCACTTTTGTCTCTTTTGCATTTCAGACAACATACTTCTCCAACTTCAAACAGGTGTATACGGCTGGCTACGCCACGTCCCTCATCTCTCTCATATCTGCCATTTTTGTCTTCACTGTGTTCAGGTAAAACTATCATGAGAAATACTTAAACATTCACATTTGTATAAAAGTGTCTCAACACACACATCACGACCAAGCACTTTTTCTTCAGTCTTCATTTATATTCACAAATACCTCAAACCCTTTGAGGAAAGTGTTTTTTCTGCTCTACAGGAAGTTTCACTGCACCAGGAACTACATCCACATCAACCTGTTCTTCTCTTTCATCCTGAGAGCGAGCGCTGTCTTCATTAAAGATGGAGTTCTCTTCTCTGATGAAAACCTGGACCACTGCTTCATGTCTACGGTGAGTGAAACCATCCGCGTCCTCCATTAATGTGTCTATATTTACCAGTGAAGGACTCATATCCTTTACCAAAGTAAAACCAGTGGAACCGCGAAGGAAAAATGTGTCATGCTGCTTCTCATCCTAAAAGCTTACAAGAATAAGCTGCAAAAGAGTATCAAAAGTAAAAAGTTTCTTCTTCTTCTTCCTTCAGCTGGATGTTGTTTCTCTTCTCTGTGCAGAATGATGTATGTGCAGAGTTTGTTTTCACATTCATCTGCTGAAGGAAGTTTTTCTCTGTTCACCTTAAATATGAGTTTGTGGCAAACATATCTGACACAAATTATTATTCAAAACAGAGTAGTTTAATGTCTTAAAACATTACTGGAGGGAATCTTTAAGTGTCTGTCGAAAACTTTAGTTTTGGGTGATTTCATGCTTGAGACAGAAAAGGAAAGAGAAGAAATCAAAGGAAAAATGACACATCAGGAGGGAAGAGGGAAATAAGGAAAGACATGATGTGGGAAAGGCAAGGCAAGATTATTTATATAGCACATTTCATATCCAAGGAAATTCAACATGCTTCACATAATGCAAAAGAATATAACAACAGGAATAAGAACAACACAAATAAAAGCTAAAAGAAGCAAGCAAGTAAAGGAGCATTAAAAAGGCAACAAAAGGATAAAAATTATGAAGTGTAACTTTAATATTTAACTGAAAGCCATGGCAACCAGATATATCTTTAATTTAAAAGTAGTCGGCAGTGTCTCTAGTCTGAAATCTTCAGGTAGTTTGTTCCAGATATGAGCAGCATAGCTTCACCATGTTTAGTTCTAACTTCAGGAACCACAAAAATAAAGATTAAAAGGAAAGAATTAAGGAAATATAAGTTATGAGATGGAGACTGTCCTCTTGACTGCATCAGTCATTTCAGAAACTCAACTAAAAGTAGAGATGTTTATGTTCAAAGTGACAAAGCTGTTACAAAGCTGTTGCAGCCGTGGTGATAATGTTATTTTGACGAAAGAACCCTTAATGGCAACCCAAACAACAATAACCCTAACCAAGTCTTTTTTACGCTAAACCTTAAGTTTAGCTGATTGTTTTCATTTTTCAAAAGGGATTTTTAATAGTTGTTGAAGATCAGAAAACGCTCATGTGTGTCGTTCTGGAGGGCAGTTACCAACATAATTGTATTTTGTCATTTAATTTGGAAGACTCCCTGATAAGATGATGCCAATATTTAATGATCTTATCTCATGTTGGAGGTAAAGGGAAAAAAATGGGCAGAAATAAGGAAAGACAGAAAGAAAAGGCAACAGGGAAGTATAGAAAGATAGATAATTTTAGCAATATTTTATAAGATAATCTCATTTTGAATATGGAATCTGAAAGTAATTAATATTTATTAAATTACGTGGACCAGAAAGTACAATATTTCCCTCTAAATCTAGCAAAATTACCTCTCTCCTAAGTAAAACCTCCCTTATTTACTTTCCACCTGTGATAGTTACTGTCTATAAACTTTGAAACTGACAACTAAAAGACTGTCGTGTCTAAGTTGCCACAGTCAGTCAGGATTACCTGCATTTTGTTTTCTGTAAATGAACCTCAGGAACTCAGAAGAGCTTATTATCATAGAGAGCAGGAAGGAACAGGATTGAAATGCTGGGAGTGACTGAGTGGAGACTGTGAGAGCATTAATGATGAGTGTTTTTCTTCCTATTTTTCTGTTGATGAGGCTGCCTGGAGTGAAGGTAAGTGTCCCTCTTGTGTGGCTACGAGGGACCGGCATCAGCACATCGCTGTGACTCATTTAGAGAGGATGTGTGAGAGAGAGAGAGAGAGAGACAGAGATGAATGGGGCTGTGAGAGAGAGAAGACAAAGGAAAGAGAAAGCTCTTGTGCTTCATCAGAATGTAAAAAAAAAACCATACAGGGATTAGAGAGAAACATAAAAATAGTGACAGGAAGAGGCGAGGGCTGGTGGATGAAGTGGAAAAGGGATAAGAGTAAAAGTGAGAATGAAAGAACAGTAGAAATCAAATTACTGGAGAAATCTTTAATCAACTTCACAGTTCTTATTACTCTTGGAAAAAGTAATTACATTACTATTGACTCAAGAGTTGAAATAGTTACATGAGTCAATATGCCTTCTGTCTTCTTATTAATATGGTGATATTAAGAATGGAGCAAATGACAACTTGTGATGTGAAACAGATGCTCATAATGACAAAATGTCTCCAACTCTGCAGCTTTACTGAACTTTTTAGCCTCTTTTAGGAAACCGTTTTGGTTTTTACGACACATTCACTTAGTTTCACTGGTCTCATCAACCTCATCTGTTTTCAGCAAAAAAGCTCTGATAAACTCACTGTACACTATCTGCTCAGCACCAAACAGCAGACAGACAGAGCTCAAGCTACACAAGATCGATTTCAGGCATGTTTGTGTTCTTGAGTGTGTCTACTGAAACTTTACAACTTAACAAAACTTAACCACTTAACGCAACGCAAGCACGAGCTGCAGTCTCAGTGTTGCAGCTAGGGGTCACTATTAGATGAAACAACAATAGAAAGAACAGAAGGGAAAGATTGTGGTCTTGGTTTAATACAGAAAAAGTGACTTTAAGCAAAACATGTTTATAATATTTAGCAATACCACGATCTTTCACTAACCTTAACCAAAGTTCTTTTGTTGCCTAATGGCACATATGGGACTTAGGATGCGAATCCGGGACTGTGGTGTCAGGGTCCTGCATCTTGCACGTCCCCCATTCACCCCGACCTCCTCCCTGTGACTTCAGATGTAGCGCTTCATTCATTAAAAAAAAAACCTTACCTGTGAACAGCCATTATGTTTGTCAACACAGTGTAATTGGGAATACTATTTAGTTGTATATGAACGTAATTTCTAGGAGACATGAGTTGCTATATCGGCTCCTTGAGGACTGATTGATCACCTCCATCAGTGCTTAAGAGCACACGTTGAGTATGTTTGTATATTTGTGCCGGCTTGACCAGGCGCTACCATTTGTATACTTGCTTGGAACATGTTTCTTGCTTTACACTACTTCATTACATCACCGAAAAAGTAATCACATTACTGTAACACGTTACAGAGTGTTGTGTTAACTGCCCAACAATGCAGCAATTCCTCGTCAGTATCTATACCAACATGGAGTGTAATTATAAAACACATCCACAGCTTCAGTTGGTGTCTGACCAAGGAGAGAATTTCAGCCTTTAGAATAAAAGGTTACACATTAATATCAAGCTATTATCCTCTGTACCCTTAAATGTATTATCATCACAGACCTCACTGTGACCCACAAACTGATGGGAGAGGACATTACTGTTACGACCACTCCAGATAAATGAGATCTACAGTCTAATCTGATCCTTGGCTCTTGTTGTTTTTGTCCTGCAGACATCCTGTAAATCAGCAGTGGCCTTCTTCCAGTTCAGCATCCTGGCCAACTACTTCTGGCTGCTGGTGGAGGGCATGTACCTGCAGACACTGTTGGCGCTCACCTTTGTTTTCCAGAAGAAGTATTTCTGGTGGTACATACTCATCGGCTGGGGTGGGTGCCCCACTGATCATGATCCTTTTCTGTTTCCCTTCATTTTCTTTCTTCCTGCCCGCCCCAGTCTCTTGTTAGAGAAAAGCTCTTCTTTGACTCTAATGATCAGGTCACTCTGTTTGTGCCCACCAGGTCTCCCAACTACAATCATAACGGCGTGGATCCTGACTCGAAACTTCTATGATAACAGAGGGTGAGCTGCTGCAGCAGGAAATCAAAGAAGATGTCGCATAAAAATGAGGAAACTTTGAAAAAGAATCAATAGACGCACTCAAGTAACCTCCCAATAAGATGCACTTTCATTCATTTATGCATCCAACCACCACTGTACCAGGCATCTGGGACATGATGCCTTCTTGGTGCCATTAAAACAATATAACTCAAGAAAAATAGGTGATAGAGACATCATACTTGCATTACAGATTCCCTCTGAAATGATTTGCTTTACATCTGGAGCACCATGCATTGTAAATCTATAAATATAGAAAAAACACTATAATTTAAGATCCATGTATATATGTCCTTTTTTTAACTACATTTCGGACGACTGTACCTCATTAAATTTTTAATAAGCTTCTTACACATGATGTTTACATGTTAAATGTAGAGATATTAAAATATGCACAAATCAGATTAATTAATTAGCTCATCAGCATAGCTTTTTATGTTTTATATATTATAGTGATGGCATGGTGAGTGGATGGTTGTGACATATATGATGCACAGTGTGTATGTTCCGGCTGTGGACAGTGTGATGAGATCTACAATATTGTGTTCCCGTAACGGTCTTGTTTATCTCATTATTGAACGCCGTGTGTCACAGCTGCTGGGACGACACAGATGTGGCTTTTATCTGGTGGATCATAAAAGCTCCAATAACTGCATCATTACTGGTGAGTACAGAACAGTTTCACAGGGAGCTATTGAGGAATTACAAGAGTCCTCAATCTTAGATTAGGCCTGTATTTCACTCTGCAGCAGCTACTGTAGACTCTTATCTGGTGTTCACATTAGGACGGACGATAAAAATCCAGGAAAGCCTGTTTATTTCCTACATGGAAGCAGGGAAACTTGGCCAGTGTGCAGATCATCATCTCTGGCACTTTACATCAGCAGTTAATCAGTGTACTTCCTTGTTTTCCTGCTTGTGTGATTTTGGTTTTGTTTTTTTGAGTGAGAAGTTATTTATAGTTGTAACAAGCTTTCTGGTACCATAAAAAAATACTTAGTACTTTTTTAATGTGTTCTTCTTTTTCTCCCTAATTTGCAATGGTCATATCCCTGTTCTTACTGGTTTCCCACCTGCTAAAGCTGTGATCACACCACAAAGTTGCCCATCTGTGGATCTGGAAGATTGGTAACAGTGACTAGTCGCAGGACTAGTTGGTGAACTGTTATTGCTGGCAAGTTAATTGCTAACTCACTAGCCAGTCCACCCGGGCTACTGCAAGTCAGTCACAATAGTTCCCGGAGCTTCCCTCTGTTTACTTTCAACTGTTTGTTCACCATTGCACACCATCTCATACAATAAAAAGTTATCGAAGAGGGAGAAGCTCTCCCAGCTAACAAGCTTGCTAACCGTCAGTAGCTTGGTTGCTAATGGGACAATAATGTATTTGTACCATCTTTACTCTGACAAAGAAGATTTAAGAAAAGTGAATTGTGCAACACAGCTAATAAGCTACAAAAGCTTCCTTCATTTTAGTTGAATCTGACATGAAAAATCAGTGCAGATTTATTTTGTCCCAGTGAGTGGTTGTGGCTGCAAAAATGCTTTTCGTGGTTTTAAATCCTGGTGTTCACACCAGGGGTTGAATAAATGTTTGCCCTTACGTCATCATTCAAATTTATTATTCAACAAATAATCATAAAAATGATAAGGTAAGGAGCCAGATATTTGTTGGTTGTCGTTAAGTTGGTGGAGAACTAAATGGAGCTAACAGTGAGTGATAATTGGACTTAAATCTGCCAGGTGGCCAGAAACAGGGCTACAAATAAATGTTTTGTCTGCTGAATATCTAAATAAGCAACTGTTTGCTAAGACATAATGCAGGTACAAGTGATAGCAATGAGTTTGCTAACTTTTTGTAAGGAATGTTTTGTGGATTTGTGAAATTTCGGACTCTGGCACCCCCCAGTGGTAGTATCAAAAGTAACAATGCATGTCAGATCTTCAGTAACACATTCTGCAGGTGTAATTTATTGATACAGCAGCTGTGCTACAAAGAAAAATGGCTTCATTTGTTCATTTCATGTAGGTGAACTTCATCATCTTCATCAATGTGATCCGTATTCTGGTGCAGAAGCTGAGATCTCCTGGTGTTGGTGGCAACGATACCAGTCACTTCAAGTGAGACAGAATTATTATCTTCCTTCACGCATGATGGCACGAACAAACACAAACAAAACACCTGCACTCACACATGTAGTCACCGCGTGTCTCTCTGTTACATGTGTGTGCAGGAGACTGGCCAAATCCACTCTGCTTCTCATTCCTCTGTTCGGGATGCACTACATGGTGTTTGCCTTCCTGCCAGAAAACACCGGAGCAGAGGCCCGGATCTTCATAGAGCTAGGTCTGGGATCCTTTCAGGTAAAATTAAATTCAAAACAACACCTGTAACCCAACATGGATGCTTTCAAAGCATGAAACTAAATTTATCAGCGTGTGCACTGTATGTTTAATGTTTAAACTTTAATTTTGTTTGATAATGTGTTTTGTTCTTATAAGGGATTCGTTGTGGCCCTGCTCTACTGTTTCCTAAATGGTGAGGTAAGTAAACGCTATACAGTACGTAATACAGTTTGTAGGGTCACCCAGTGGTGTGGTTTTGCATCTCTTAGCTACACTACAGATAGTCAAAACTATTTTGTTTTCTAAAGTGTATTGTAAATCTCTAGCCTCTTAACATCCACTCGCTTAAGCCAGTTGTTAGCAGCTTAGCATCATGCAGTAATGAGTAAAAGCAATTGATGCAATTTGACCACTTGGAGACGTTTTGGAGAGGTTCAGGGACACCAGTGACACCACAAACTAAAAACTCCCTAGATCTAATAAGATTAAGTCCAGAGGTCTGGAACTTTATACAGGTGTGGTTGACAAGATGTATGTGGTGATTTGCATAGTTCTGGCATTAAGCATGTCTAGTTACTGTTATTCAAATATGACTCATTATAGACGAGGACCAAAAACACATTTTTGAGCCTTATTTGAAAAGATGTAGTTTTGTTGTGTTTTAGCCACATGCTAAACAAGCACATTTCCAGAAACCAGAAGATGTTACCTTTCAAGTGAAGGCTAATACATGCATTTTGTCCACACAATTTTTCTGTTATAAGCTCTTCCATTTGGGTATGCCAAGTAGGCAAAAATGCCAAAAAAAAGGGTGGATGTTAATGGCTAGATTGATCTCTTGCCTTCCAGGTAGCCATTTTAAGATCATTTTGATGACACTTGGTAGGTGCTACAAAATATAATGAAATTACTACCATCAGAGCTCCCTTTACCTTTATTGGGTGTTAGATATTTGCTTGAGGAAAACCTGTAGTTGGTCTAAACATCATTCAGTGTGCAGGTCCTCCTTGTATCATAGTAGTTGCATTACTGTCATCTGGTGAGTAGGCCCTGATGTGAAAACTTTTACTCTAATATTATATTGGAGTTATTGTAATTATTAGTTTCCAACTTGTAAAAATGGGTCACGTCAACATCCAAGCATGTCGAGCTCCAACTTGGCACTTAATAGTACAGTAGTGCCTGAAAACCAAACAATTCACCGTCATTTAGTGTGATTAAAAATAAATTGAATGAATATGTCAAATCATAGTATTTTAATCCTGACACACCAAACTCTGTAATCATACAACCCTCTTCATGACTTGCACAAATTATTAACTTGGGAATCTTTACTATATCAACCATCCCATGTGACATGAATAAGAGTCTAAGGACACTCTAATGTCTGGGATTTCAGGATGGGTTGTTGAAAAGAAACACCCTCACTTATTCTGGTTGATTAGATTTCTGATCAGGTTGAAACTACGCAGAGAATTGAGGAGAGGAGTCTGAGTACTAATAAATCTAGGGCTGCAACTAAGGATTAATTTCATTATCGATTGGTCTGAGAAATGGTAAAAGCCCATGATGATGCCTCCAGTTTGCTTGTTTTGTCCGACCAACAGTCCAGAATCTCAAGATATTCAGTTGACTGTTATATATGTCAATGAAAAACAACGAAATCTCACATTTACGAAGCGGGAAGCAGATATTTTTTAGTATAATTTCTTGAAAAATGACTGAAACTATTAATCGATTATCAAAATAGTTGTTGCAGCTCTAATAAAAACAGTAAACTAGTGTATTTGTTTTCCATGCTGTCTTTTTATTTTTTGTATTTTTTTTGTATGTGTATGTGTGTGTGTTTAGGTGCAAGCAGAGCTGAAGAAGAGGTTTTGGAAGTGGCAGACTCAGAGCTACCTGAGCTACAGTAAACGGCGTCGTACATTGTTCACTGACAGCAGCACGGTCACTCAGATATCTGTCCTGGACAAATCCAGCCCCAAAGATCAGCCAGTCTCAGAGACGCAAGCCCTCACAAACACGCTAACACCCAACAATGTCTCCACAGTCTGAGAAACGTTCGACGATGCGGCGATGTTCGCATACTTTATTACCAAACCTACTTCAAGTCTGGATAACATCCTGAGCGAGTGACTAAACCACAGAGCCTGATTGTTGAATGTTAAGGTACCTCTTAACTTTGTACGGTACAAGTTGATTTGCAGAATCCCACACAAATTTACAGATGTTAACTTTTAAAACTTTCCCCAAATGTCACCAATTATTCTTTAACTTACAGGCTAGTGTGGGCAGAAAGAGAGGTCAAATTACTCATGATTCAAATGACTCTACCTTGTCTGACATATACACTGATGAATGCAACCTGAACTTACTACATTTAATGTGTTTTAAGTATCAGAGATCAGAATTTAATTGTCATGTCAACAAAGACAATAATTATTTTGTAATCCAGGGCCGGCGTTAAGCCTTTTGGGGTCTCAAGGCAAGATTTTGCTTTGGAGGACCTCCCCCACATCTTACACACAACCACCAGATCCACTGCCACCTTTTTACAAAAGCACTGATATCACAAGTACACAGTGAATATGGCTTCAAAGCATTGTCTTTACAATAATCAATAGTATCTCACTGTAAATAAGAACTATGATTAATTCCTCCAGTGTAAGCCATCACTGCTGTCTCTTGTGATAAAATATTGTGTTTGTGTTGTTTTTGTTCATATATTCACATCCTGAGCTGCTCATAAAGGACAAAAAAATGCATGGAAATGGGCATCAACAAATTATATTTTCTACTGCAGGAGTAGAAGTAGGAAAAGATGGTCAGAAATCTTGCTTAGAGCCATTCGTTTTCAAGATTTAAATGAATTTTGCCACAGAAAGAGGCTGCACAGGTAGGAAGTAATGCACAGTATCCTTTACAATTTCACCCCCCATTGTGCAGGCACCAACCAATAGGAGTCATATGATCCCTCACTGGCTTCCTACCCACAAGACAAATATGGTCAATTGTGTTTTTTGGAAGACATGACCAAGCAGGAGGTATTGCTAGTGGGAATAAAACCACAGTCTCTACAAAGATTTACCCCCTGCATCACCTGTGGGCCAATTTGTAAGCCTTAATTGTCTTTTATGAGCAGTAAATGCAGATTTCGTTTTCCCTCATTGTGCAAATTTGTTGGGCAGGTCTGAACACAGCAGCCGTACTCAGGTGCAGACCAAAACTTAGACTTTGAAAACTTTAATGCTCTCCAAGATGCAATTTGTGATACAGTGCAGAACATATAGACATGTTAAAAGCACATCAGATAAACAAAAACAACAATAGTCCAAGATCATGTATAGCAGCCATCATAAGTATCAATACAGTCCAGACTGCACATCCCCCATGTATCCATGAATATCACATCCGAGACCTTTTGAGGATGTGGTTTTGGTCCAGTCCCAAAAAATTCTGGAGCAGTTTGTTTGTGGTGGGAATGTGATACGACCACAATATGACGCAGGTGCACTTTGCATGCTGGGATGCGGATGAGCAAATTTAACAGTTGCTATAACTATATGGAGAATCAATTCAGATTGGACCTGGACTAACAATGAAGTACGTTGCATTTGGCCCGAGTAGCTTCTTCAGCACCTTCCTCCTGTGTTTAATGGCCCAGACACATTTGACCAATGAGAGGAGAGAATGTCCTCAGCTGGCTTTTAGTAATACATTTTGGTTCGCTTGGTTTTTTCTCTGTTAAAAGAAACCAAACCGAGTTTACCAACTCTTCCACTGATTTGGACCAGAGAAAATGAACTATAGGTTTGAAAACACACAAAGATTATCAACCACCAATTTGTCCATTAATGCCATGAAATGACATCTTATTCGTACGTTGTCAAATGAAAATCTTTAATCACTTCACATGCATTTACTGCTTCTCAGTTTTGTACATTTGTATTTATTTTTTATACATTTACTAAGTGGATTTGTGTCATTTACAGTATTAGTGTTTGGACTTTGCTCACCATGACGTCCGTGTTATTTCTGCTGTTACTGATTCAGTGCCACTCGGCCTCTTGAATGTTGGGCGTCCCAATATTATGATAATATTTCAGAGAGAATTCTTATGAAACTTATGAAACTTTATTGTTTAAAGGGACCCGTGTTACCAGTGGCTCTGCATGCAACATGTTGCACAGTGCACTAGCACACATCTGGAGCACTAGACTGTAAAAGCTATTTATTTGTCAGATAATTTGTTTTTATGTCTTTGTGTGAATGTAAATACACTTGAACTACAATTTACATGTGTTTTATGAAAACAGTATAGTTCCTCAACCAGATGTACAAACTGTTACCAAATTAAATACTGTAAAAAAATATAATAACTTACTTTGAAATTGATAAGTGTTTATATTTAACATATTTTTTGTATCATACATGTTAGTTTTATTCTTATATGCTGTAAAATTGCAAAATGTGGAGAAAATTATATTGTAAATTTCCCTGTTTGAAACTGTACCATAGGTTTAGTGTCCAGTTACTGATTTCTGTGCTAATGCTAATGCTCATCAGAATTTGTTTCGTCCAAGGAATCATTATTGAGGACTAGATGAGCTGTTTTCAGGCTGCTCTGTATCTCTGTTTTATTATTTCTCTCTGTTTTATATTTTTACTTTGTAGGCAGTTGTACACTGTAAAAGCGTATATATATATACAGTCAACCCAGTCTCATGACAGTTGGTGAAATAGTCAGGAAATTTAATCTACAGTGTAGATTCATGTACATGGACACAAATTTCACAATTTTTTTCTTTCTATTTGTGACACTTCACACTAATGTATTTCAATTGGAAGTATGTTTCGTTTCTGTCAGTTGGGACTCAGGAGTATAGAAGTTGTATTGATTTTTCTCATTTGTTATAAATTTTTCTAACTATAACCGCTACATGACTCAACATTTAATCACATGATTTTGTCCTTGTTTTTATTTCTTTATTTTAAATTTAGCAGTACAGTCAATAGACTGCATCAGTCCAGTGGGCAGACTGGAGGACCCGCTGCTGGGAAGAATTTTTCTCAAGAATTTGTCATTTTTAATGATATGAGAAATGTTGATATGATGTCAACATTTCTCAACACAAAAGTGTCCTTGATAACTCAACAATACGATAGGTTAATGTTATGACTATCTGTTTTAAGTATTTCATCTTCGATCCTGAGAAATCAACTTTTTTTGTCAGTTTTTGATGGCGGAAGGCTAGGGAAGGGCGTTGTGTTATGGGTGGACTTGGTGCATTCAGCTACTGTTTTGGATTGTCTGCCATCAGTGGGATTCATTCCATTTCAAATTGCCACCAGTCGGCCACAGCCCAAATCTAAATGTGGCTATCTATGTTAAGAAGAGGTGTTTTATATCCTGTTATTGTAAAATGGGAAGTTGCTCATTTAATTTTACTGTATGTCATTCTGACATAAAATCCAAAAACCAAGAATAATAAAAATACAAAAAAATCTCCAGGCTTGTGTAAATAGTAACCTATGCATTAATGAGAACAGGTTGGTCTTTTCAGCCCTAATCCTAACCCTAACCCTAACCCTAACCCTACCCCTAACCCTAACCCTAACCCTAACCTATCCCTAATCCTAACCCTAACCCAAGCACTTCAGGCCTTCCTCCAAGCCTGTAATAATGCCTTAGATTGTCAGCATTATTGTAATCTATTTAACAATTAGATATTTAAAATCTGATTACAGAAATGTGTTTACCATCTCCTTAAACTCCTCAGTGTACTCTCAATTCAGTATTTACAACTTCCAATTCTAGGAAAAACACTAATACTTTTTAAAAAACTACAATTCCCTACAGCCGCGCCATGCAGCTTGATACAAATCAGCACCACAGTTGTAGTTCTTCCAGTTTAGGGTTGTAAATAGGGTCATAAAAAGATATATCTACTGAATATATCAAATATGTTGTACTGCCGAACTAGTAATTACACGGCATCTAGATGATCTGTGTTAAGAAAAAGTGGGTTGTTGTCGGTTTATTTTAGATATTTTGGCCAAAACAGGAGTCGAATGCACAAAGTCCGCCCACAACACAATGCCCTTCCATGAGCCACGTCATCGTCGTCCAACGCATTATTCAGCTACTGACCCTCACAGTGCCTTTACCATGCAAATTAAACTCACTGTTTCTCTGCAGTTCAGGTGTATTGAACCTACAGCAAGTTTCCATTCAAAATCAGTGTAACAAAATCACGTATTTAAGATTGTGATACATGTACTTGAATCTTTGCTGAGCAGCATAACAGTGTACTTCTACGTTGTGTTGATTTCCATGCTTGACAATTGTGCTTTAAAAAAAAGATTTCATCAAATTTAAAATTGTGCAGCAAGAAAGTGAAGGATGATATTACCTGAGCATGTTTTGACGTGATGCTTTTGAAAGAAAACTCTTCATGTTTTGTCTGGACTTTGTTTTTTTAGATTACGTACATTTACAGCATTGGTGTGGACATTAGAAGTGTTATTTCATTCTTTCTCTTCTCAGAATGTGAACAGTGATGTGAATGTTTCTCTTACAGGTTCCGGTTTACTACATGAATACAAGTGTCTGGTTTGGTGTTTTCTTATTTGGGCTCAGGGGAAAGAGACTGGCGTTTTTATATACTTTTCTTATAGTCAGCAAATCCCAAGAAAAGACCAAAACCAACAATGAATTGATCCCACCAACAAGTATTACCTGCAATAGTTATATCTCCTTCCTCAGCCATAGAGCTCTTGTTCAAAAGTTCAAACCATTGAAGTGGGATAGTTACCTTGAATTTTTGACTCAATCCCACATTTGCCGTCCTGCTGCTGGTACTAAATATATATAACGGAGCTGGAGAGCAAAATTAACATGACACATAGAGCCACAATGACCACGTTTATGGGAAATACATCAGGTTGAAATAGATTGTAATTTTCCTTTAAGGCCCTGTCACACCAGAAAGTAATATAGCAGAATTCATTTGTGTGTGAAATAGACGGTGCTTAAGGTTTGGTGGTGTAGTGACCACTTGCAGGGCTAACATAGTTGGTGAGCTGCTGTCTAAACACGCTAGCCAGGAACATGCTAACACTAGTCAGTCACAATATCTTCATGAGTTCATGAGTAATTTTTTTGGAATCACTTTATAATAAGGGTACAACTCATATACTTAAGTAATGCTTCACTAATGCATGTGTCATGACGGTGTACACTTTAATGCAGGATGCATCATGAATGATGTTAATTCACAGTTACTTCATACATTAAGCTGATTAATGTGCCACCAAATTAGCTAAATTCCAGTTATAGTAGATGACATTTTATAATTTATTTCATCAGCCTCTCTGAAGCTGCTTTTTTCTTTTATCAAACTGATGCAAACATCTACATGTTGCTGCATAACCCAGTGGTCTTTATCCCACATTTACAAGCTAGTAACACTAGATGGATATATTGTACATGATCAGGTTGTATCATGCTTTAATCTTTTACCCACAGTAACTGTAGCAAAGTAACTGTGAATTAACCTCTGTTAATTGACTATCTATTAAGTGTAAGCTAATTTCATAAAGTCATAGTGACTTGATCACTTGTTAATTGAATTCATGATAAGTCCTTGCAGGGAATAATCATGACTCATGCTTTAGTTAAGCATTGCTTAAGTATATTATTTGTAGACTTATTATTAAGTGTTGCCATTTTCTTTCTGTTTTCAGTGATGTTTATTCCCTCCTGGCATTTTGTTCTCAGTACATAATTTAATTCTATAAAGAGTTATTGAAGACAGTGAAAAAGCTTGGTCGCTAATGGGACAATAAGTTCACACAGTTTATTTAAAAGACGTCTGTGTACTTTTCGTCGACTCATGACTCATAATTGTCTGCAAACTGTTCCTCTTCTGTGACGCAGTTTGTGCTACGACAGTGGAGGCTAAATAAATATGGATGGTGCAAAATATTTCCTCCATTTTTTTTACTTTCCTGCTCTCCGTTCTCTCAAAGGTTAGCACTGTAAAGACAACTCGCTATCAGTCAACAGCTAACAGCTCTCTTTACCTTGCCCTCATGAGCAAATCCATTGAAATGAATTTATTTTGCAGTTTGAAATGCTAGTGTGAGGACTTTAATCCTCAACTAAAAATAATCCCCAACAAATAGAATTTATCCCTGTTTGAGTAACAATCATTAAAAACTACAGTAACCAGCTGTTTCAGGAAATTACTGAGCCTTTTTCTTTTTTAAAAATAAAAACTACTTTCTACTGATTTTAATTTTGACATGTTGGGAAACTATAAAGTGTTGTGAGAATGTCACACGTCAGTTTTGGTCTTTTCATTGGATTTATAGGCAATGAGAAAAAAAATAGATCAATGCCAGTTTTATTGTTTAAGCTGTACAGGACGTCTGAATAATTCTGACATTAACACATAACACCATTGAGCCAACAAGTTAAAAACATTTATTGTCGATATCCCATAATGTACAAAAAAACCCTTCTAATGTGCACACACCGAAACGAGATAAAATGGTGCACTGTGCAGTGAAAGAGATCAGATGAAAGCTCATGAGCAGACAGAAGCAGGCTCACAGCAGAGTGCTTTTAAAAGTTTTACATTCAGCCATCAGTACACAGACTGCCGAGCCCCATTTTTAACCCCACAAATGACCCGTTAACTGATTCAAACAGGCAATTAATACAGTGAAGCAGTTCAATAAAGATAATCAACATCAAAAAAGCTAAAAGAAAAAAAAACTTTTGAAACTAATTTTCTTGTCATGCTATAAGAAAGAAAATCAAGAAGAACAAAAAAAGAAGTTCAGCAGTTTTTATGGCACTTTTCCTCATGTCAATGAACCTCTGGAAAGATTCAACATTCAAAGGAAAAGTATTCATGGGTCTTGATGGCACAAGAGCTACAATTTGATAAATCATTCACAGTTGAAACCCAGTATGTATTCTAGCTTATCAATTACCTTCAGAAACAAAACACAGACAAAGCTCAGTTTCCCTCTAACGGCCTGAAAGCTCGACCCTCCCTTGTGACTACATCTGCTGGTTCACATGAGATCAAAACGATTTAATACGCATGCATCAGCCTATTAGAGAGTACAGAGGCGTCGCAGGACGCTTTATACTTTTAGCAAACACGATCACCATAAAAGAAATAGAAATATGAGATCAACAATCACATTGCAAAGTTTTTTTTTTTAAAGTGACAGCTATTCACTTTGAACCACAGAAAACTCCATTTACAAGGTACAACGTTGGCAGCTTGTTTCTGTCTCGTACATTTATAACTGCAGTTTATTTAGTCACAAAAGGTTGGCTACAGACCTTTTAAACACTTCAACTAACTACTTCATATTTCAAAACAACAGGTTCAAATGAATATTTATTATTATAATAGCAACACCTTTGTCTGACATCAACATAGTACTGGCAATATAAGGCTCCAACTCCCTTATTAACACTAAAGGAAATAATTCATATTTATAAATACATAAACAAAAATTAGGCTCATGACCTGGTGAGATTGTCTGTAATGAACTTAACATTCAACTGAACCAGAGCGCAGGTGGTGATTGTCCAGCCCTTTCCCCCCAAACATCAGAAGATGAAACGGGGCCCCCCTATGGCTGCTGTTGGATCTGCACCGTTATTATTGACACAGCACAACAACAGGACAGTACAGTTTCCGGTCAGCCCTTCTTATCTGTCTTTGCCTTTGCATGGTCTGGACTCCCAGTGAGCATGGATTCAGTCATTTGCAGGTCAGAAAACGTGTCAAACTGGGCTAAACTTGCATGCAAAGTGAATGTTTTTTAAACATATAATCATTATTTCAGTGTAGAGCTGCAACGATTAGTCGATTAATGGATTAGTTAAATTAATCATCTACTATTTTGATAATCGATTAATCGTTTTGAGTCATTTTTTAAGACATTTTCTGAATTTCTGGTTCCAGCTTCTTAAAAGTGAATGTTTCCTGGTTTCTTTAGTCCTTTATGATAGTAGACTAAATGTCTTTATGGACTGTTAGTTTTAAGGTTTCATTTGCTTTTTTTATAGGATGAAATCTTTAACACCATTGTATTAGCAATGTTATTCATGATTTTATAATCACATTTCTATTTAATCCTGATTTTGTGTTAACTGTCTTATGATATTTGTCTTTATCTCATTGCTATTGATGTCTATCTCAGCCAGGAGACATCTTTCTATACCTACAAATGACCAGATTCATGCTTATTGGATGACTTCAAACAACTGATGAGGGGAAAAACTCAACATTCAACTATAATACTGAACTCAGCATATGTGCTTTTTTCTATAATTGTCAGCCATAAATAGTTATTATTCAGGAAATAACCTGCACATATCCATTAAACTAATGAAACAATTCATGTGTTTGTTGTTTTGGAGTTTTCAAATTAAATGGTTTTTTTTTAATCCACTTCAATTTAAGTTTTATTTTTGCAGTAAGAGTGAATTATTTCTGTCATAGCAGAAAATAGAAACATGATAAACATTTAGGATGCAGCCACTGCAAAGTAGAAGAATAATAAGAATAGAAAGAAACTTCTCTTGTGGTTCAGGTGCATGAAACGTAATACGATCCAGTAATTTTCCTGTAATAGAGAAAATTAAAGGATATGCTTAGGAAACAAAAAACTAAAACATATTAATCATTGTGTGTAATGATGTAGTGTACTGTATATTGACTTACTGAGTTAATATACTGTAGCACTGCTTTATTCAAAACACTAATCGGTCGTATGTTCTGCTCATCTTTAACAAAGACGAGTTAAAGTACTTTGAAGGCCTCCAGGTTTTAAAATACTGATTTAGTCTTAAGCATGATAAAAGCACTTTGTTAAACCATTTTCTTTACTTTGCAGTTTCGTTTTTGAAAAGAAAAGAAAATTTTCTTTTTTTATATATATATACTGTATAACATCAACAGAAGTCAACATACTTGTTTTGTGCTTAAAGGCACTTCTGGAGACACAAAGTAGAGTCGAACGTTGGGATTCAGAGGATAGTCGAGTCAGACCAAAGGAAAAATCTGCGGTGACGTCAGTTGCAAAGCTAACTAAGCCTTTGCAAACAGATACGGCCGTGCAAAAAAACTCAGTGAGGAGTCGATTAATTCATCTTTGGAATGAGAGAATTACCCCCGAGTTAAAAGTCTCTCTCTCTCCGTGGTTGTTTGCAGGCATAAAGAGAGCAAACACCACTGCAGAAAGACAGAGATACTGCCAGGTGACACAAGGAGGTTAGTTTGAAAAGAAAATGATTCAAACTAAAATCTTCTGAAACAAAAATCAAGAAATATTATCGTAGAAAATTTGAAGTGTTGTGATGTTTCCGATGGTCTACACCTTCACTTACAACCAGTACAATGTTGAAACTTCCTGCAGGAGGCTGTTGAAGAGGCTCCGCTTTTAAGAAAAATGCGAGTATTACAGCGGCCTCCACAACAGCCTGAAAAGTTACTGAAAAGATACTAAATACTGAAAAGTTCATGAAGCAAAAGAAACTGTTAAGAAATCCAACATCCAATTTAACACTGAATTCTCACCAAGAAAAAAAAAAAAAAAAGGAAATAAATCCGTAAACAAAACCACATGGACAATAAATGCAATTTCATGCAAGCAGGTGAACTCATGACGCTTTCGTCATTGGTTCGTTTTCATTGACATTTTCTGTACTAACGGCTGTTTAAAACTACAGACGCGCTGATCTCCGAGGCGTCTTCTTCTTCATTGACGTCTTCCAGTGCTGAGATTTTAAGAGGTTTGTGGTCGTAGTCGGCAAACCTCAGCACTGTGCGCACATCGGTTTTTTTTACCCCTTTTTTTTTGGCATTTCTCAAAACTGTAGAAAATACGTCCTTTTCAGAAATACTGCTTTTTCCCAGGTTTCACTGGGTTGGATCCAGGTAAAAATGTTCCTCGACATTCCTCAATCTGGTTTTTCTTCATTAATCATTATATTGTTTGACAGGAGTCACACGGGACATTGTGTTTCATGCCAGCAGTGAGAAATAATACTGAGCTTTCATACACAGTCACTGTACGTACATCGAAAGTGCTCAAAAAAACTTTTTTCAGCACTGAAGCTGAACCAACTGAGAAGGTACTGTCTAATAAGTCCAGGAATTAGTCATGGCCACTTTGGGGTCCATAATATTTCAGTCGACCCTTTATCTCCAGTTAATAACAACAATAAGAGGGTGAAAAGATCAATTTTTATCACTGATGTGAGCATGAACTCTCCTTCCTTAAACTACAGATCATATTCATCAAAACTTTTCATTTTAAGGTATTTACTGTACACGAGCCTGTCACCTGTTTTAAAGAGACACTCTTGCTACCTAGTGCTGCATCTTCATAAAGTTGTGGCACTCACAAGAGACAGATTCAAATAATCGAAGCAGCAGAGTCCAAGATATCCTGAAGTTTAGCTAGAAAACCCTGGATCCTACATCTTTTAATTAGAGTTTTCCTGCCTTGTCTTTCAAACTTCACGCCCTGCCAGGTTTATAACTTTCTGATATAAATCTGTTGCCTCCAAGCCCAAGCTGAGATAACCCTGATGACATCACGGTGACGTCATCAGTGATTATCTTCTCAAACTTGACAAAGAGCCAAACCGTGTTCATAGTTTACTCATGATGAGTAAACTGATTTCCACATGTAAAATCAGCAGAGTGTCCTTTTAAAGGTGCAGTGTGTAGAATTTAGTGGCATCTAGTGTTTAATTTGTGTGTAATGACCTGAAAATAATAATTGTGTTGCCTTAAAATGAGCCCTTTATATCTACATAGAGAGCGGGTCCTCTTACATGGAGGCCACCATGTTGCACCGCCATGTTTCTACAGTAGCCCAGAGTGGACAAACCAAACACTGGCTCTAGAGAGGGCCTTTTGCATTTTTTGCGAATTTCACAGCCACCGTAGCTTCTCCTACACGCTTAGAAGAGGAAGGGGAGGTCAATTGGTTGCAATCTGCAACCTCACCACTAGATGGCACTAAATCCTACACACTAGTGCTTTAAGGTATTTACATTAGGGTGCCCAGTCTTAAATTAAGTCATTTCAAATGGCACAGCAGCTGTGATGTCTGTATTTAAAAGAGGAATATAGTGTATCGTTATAGACTAAAATATATTTTGAGACAAGGGTGAAACTTGAGGACAAATGTAAAAACTTCTCTCCCTCAGATAGACTGGAATGATCATGTTAGAGGACACACAGAGCTCTCTGACTGCAGTATTAAACTGGTCCCTCTGTGCTCCACAGCTTACACTGTAGCACCAGACAACTTTTAACACTAATACAATATATACAAACGCTTCTTCTGAATGTTTCAGTCCAACAATACACTAGATACACACTGGACTCCATCATCATGCCCTGTGTAATTTTCACTCCAGCTTCACCTGAACAAGGTCAGAGTTGGTACTTAAAGAGATTCAATATTTGGCGTCTGACATTCAGGTTATGTTTCAGGGTGAAAGGGGGTCAGACTAGAGGCTGTTCTGGGTCGCTGGAGTTGAGTTGGGTTTCCATCATGGTTTCTTCTGGGTAGGGGTTGGGGTATGGGTTGAAGAAAGGGTTGGTGAGGCTGGTCATCGGGACGAGGGTGGGTGTTGTTGGTTTGGCAGCGTTAGGTCCGGAGGCGGCGGCGGCGGCATTGCTGGACGTGGCATCCCCGGCGGCACCACTCAGGTGGCCGGGTTCTCGGCCTGCAGGCTGGACATGCGGATCTGCGAGCTGCTCTTGCTGAGGATGGACAGCTGCGTTCCCCCGTTCACCCCACTGCTCGCCAGCGAAGGATGCCGGTGCTTCAGGTCCACAGCAAAGTACCTGTTCACCGTCCAGCTGCGCCATTTCCTCTTGATCTCCGATTGCACCTTGAGGGATATACTTCACAAGGTCATTATTAATGGACCTCGCTGGAAAGAGACAAGCTCACTGTCCCTCAGTCTCACTCTACCTCTGTCTGCTACTTAATGGACTGGTTCAGGTTCACAGTTTTTCCAAGTCTGTCTTGAAAAACAACAGTCAGGAGCCCAAATGAACATTGAAACAGGTTTTGCTTGCTGTAATCGTTCCTCCTGTTCATACTGACCATTAGAAGATCCCTCCAAAAATGCATTTCAATGTAAGTGATAGGGAACAAAATGAACAGTTCTCCGTCTGTGCAAAAATACGAGACTTTAGCCATCCAGGTTAGTCGAGTCAAGTGGATAATATTTCATAGTTACAGTCTGTTTAGTACAAAATTCCCTCTTTGTGTCTCCCCTTGATTTGACCCCTTGAACTTTTAAATACATTTTTGCACAGAAGGAGGACTGTGGATTTTGTCCCCCATCTCTTACATTGTAAGTGCATTATGAAGGGATCTTCTAATGGTCAGTATGAACAGGTAGAATTATTACAGCAACAAAAACCTGTTTCAGTGTTCATATGTACACTTGACTATTATTTTAAGACACGCTTAAAAAATTGCAAACCTGTCCTTTAAGGCTCATTGTTTTCAGTTTTTACCGGTTTTCACTGAAAAATACCAGTTTTTACAAGGATCAAATTTGACACAGTCAAAACATGTTGTGTTTCCTGCTGTAAGAAGATGCCGAGCTCAGAAAATGTTTTCAGTAATAGAGAATGAAAAGATTAATGGTGAGAAAATGCAAATTAGCTTCTTATTATGTGCCAGACTCCCTCTGAGTAAGTAAAGAACAAACTGAAAAAAAAACAAGACAGAGTCACAAGTGCTCTTTACCCAGTCAACTTCAGGGAGAGAAGACTGGAGCACACTGATTTATTTACAACTTTTAATAGTGCAAACAGACTAAAATTGCTGAAAAATGAATGGAGAACACCTTTTATTGTTCTTCCCCCAGTATTTAAGTGATGTATTTCAGATTTTCAAGAGTCATGTCAAGAATTTGTTTTGTAAAAAACACTGAAAATAATGAGCCTCACTTGTGCCGTACAATCCATTACACAATTCAAGTTCCAGATCTATTTATTTGCATCTCAAACCTAATCTATTCCTACAGATAAACGCTGATTCTGTTGTCATTAAAATGTGCATTCAGTAAACAAATGTGTTTGTGTCAGTGATGCTTTTAAAGGAGGTTTACCTCTCCGTTCAAGAAGCAGTAGAGGACGGCCACCACGAAGCCCTGAAAGGTGACAGAAGGTCCGAGCATGAGACAAAAACAACTTGAAACCATTTCTCATACATGAATATAATTTCACTTTTTTAAATCTACATCCAACGGTACAAGTGAAGATTTGTTTTAATGATTTATTTCAGATCCATTAAACATGTGAGGTATAATCTGTCTTGTCTTGGTTCTTATTTTAATCTTGATGAAAAGTCTCATTATATGATTAATGTCAGAGCTTTTTTGGGACTCAGGTCCTTAAGGGCAAGTCCTGGTCAGGTATCAAGTCTTCATAGGTAAATTACACATCTCTGTGCCAGTCCTTCAGGTCTGGATGCTGAATATCCAAAGCTGCATTTTTTATTTTTAGCATTTCAGGATTTTATCAAAACTTAAGACTTGAAAGCAAAAACCTTCAAGTCAAGTCTTATAGCAATCAGCTCTGACTCAAGTCCAAGTTTACAGATTTCCTAATATTATACGTATCTCTCCTTTAGTCACCTGGAAGGATCCAAGGCCGAGCTCGAACACCAGACGTTCTCTCTTGCTGACGTTCTCGGGGGAGAAGGCAAACACGGTGTAGTGGATCCCAAACAGAGGAATCAGCAGCAGAGTGGAGCGAGCCAACCTCCTGATAATAACAATCATAATCATAATAATATATATATATCTGTATTTGTATAACACATTTCATACATGAGATGCAGCTCAAATTACTTCACATAAAATTGCATAAAAACATTTAATAAAAGTAAGAAGAGTAAGAAGAAAAAGAAAATAAACCATAATATTTCAGCGAGATTCATTGAATATTCAAGCCATTAAAAATGTAAGTGGTCTACTTAAAGGCAAAATTAAAAAGGCAGCTGTTACGATCTTTATTGGCAGGCTGTTCAATAGTTTGGGGCCATAATAACGACAATATTGACAATTCAGTCATTGTGCACGTGCAAGTAGTTTGCATGAGCTGGCAGGAAACATGGAAGCATGTATGCATCTTTGCATCTATGCATGATTCATCTGTCTGATAACTGACAGATTTATGTTCATTTTTGACAGAAGGATACATGAAGTAATTCCATTCCTGTCCCTGAATTGTAAAATTAGCCCATAAAATCCTTTTTAAGTGAGAATTGGAGAAAAAAATCACATTAAGTGGTGAGAAAGAGAGGATTTTTGGATCATATAGTTCATTTTTATATATATTTGAATTTTAAATGATTGCTAGCTTCACAACAAATTGCCTGCTGTACTTGCATATCATACTAAACATATCATTACATTTCATGTACTTTAGAGGCAGTCTATTCATTAAATGTGTACAGTGGTTAATGTTTAATTTAAAGCAAAGATTGAAATAAAACAGTGTAGCAACAAGGTTCAACCACAGGTCATTGTTTATGTGTTTTCATTATGTTTTGTTATTTATTTTAATTCATTTAGGAAAGAAAACTGATTTATAAAACAATTTGTTTTAAGAACGTTTCGAACAGCAGATGCCATTTTTCCCATTAGTAAATGAAGACTAACAGAGTTAAATGTTAATACTCATTTATGAAAAACATTATGAGACGACAGATGTAATGATCAGTTATTCACACACATCAGTGAGCTGGTTTCATTATTGGTTGAGTGAAAGAACTGTTGTTGTTGCTTTAGAAAATAATACAATCAGCACAATATTTCTGTTTCTGTATTTATTACTATTTTTACTATTTATTTGTGTTTATTCATCTAATACGTTTGTCAGACTTAATTTCTGCCCAGTCTGTTCAAACAGCCTGAACGAGGCAGAACGAGGCACAGTAACTGCTGTTTACACTCCTCCTTACATGAAGCAGCGTAAGATGCTATGACGTCATACTTATTGAGATTTATTGTGAGTATATTTACATAGTTATCAACAGTAGAAATCGTGCCAAAGTTATGACGTAAACTATAAAAGAAGGATCATCTGACCAGATCAGAATTCATCTTAATTGATTCCTATAACTGTAGCTAAAGAAACATTTGACGTTAATTCCAGGCAGCAAAGATACAACTGACTGTTACTTACAGGTAAATGCTGGATTCATTTCCTCCGATATCTGGGGATTGTAACTTCTGGACGAGGATGACGATTATACCAATGAAGAGCACAAAGTTGATCTGTAGAAAAATACAATGGGAAGACATGAGAAATAAACATCTTGGTAAAAGAAGCACTGTTCATTCATTCTCAAGCAGACTGATAACGCACCATAATTGAAGCCAGCACAGGTCCCTTGATCACCCACCAGATGGCAGCGTTGTCATTCATGTCCCAACAGCTGAGAAGGGGGGAAAAAAAACGACAATCAGGGCATGAAGAGAAGATCTTCCACAAGGGAATCAATCCTAGTGTTCATAACCTACCCGATATCATCAAAGTGCAGCCTCAGCACCGCCCAGATGGTCACACACACTGTGGGGGTTCCTGTTGTCATCATAAAAGAAGAGAGAAGAAGATCAGAATCAAATCCAGCAGCTCATTAAGTGTTTGTATGACACGTTTGATGTCAGATGTCTCACCCCAGCCGATGATGATGTACCAGTAGAAGTATCTCTTCTCAGGGAAGAACGTTTCCACCAGCAACGTGAAGAGGTACAGACCCTCGATGA
This sequence comes from Thunnus thynnus, assembly GCF_963924715.1. Classification (NCBI taxonomy): domain Eukaryota; kingdom Metazoa; phylum Chordata; class Actinopteri; order Scombriformes; family Scombridae; genus Thunnus; species Thunnus thynnus. The sequence continues at coordinate 6,475,676 of NC_089524.1, read as the reverse complement.
ACAGCCAGAAGTAGTTCGAGAGGACGCAGTAATGGAAGAACACCATCACTGCTCGACACTCCAGCTTCAAGGAGGAATTAGACGGATGAGACGGATGAGACGGAGCTTAGAGCGTGAAAATACACTAAAAATGCTGCTTGGTAACAGAACGAGAATCGACAGCTTCTGTGTGCAGGCGTGTTTGTGTTACTCACAGTGTGTATGAAGCAGTGCTCGCTGTCCTCCTTGGTGTACAACACGCTGTCTTTGATGAAGACAGAAATAGCTCTCAAGATGAATGACACAAATAGGTTCATGTGGATGAAGTTCCTGGTACAGTGGAGCTTCCTGTGTCGAAAGCCAGAAATGATCACATTCAATATCATGTACTATAACACTTCTGATTACTGTGCAGTTAGTTAACACATAGAAGGAGAGGTTGCAGTAATATAGTAGTAGCACAAATGGCAATAATTGTCAGTAAGTAAGTAAGTAAGTCAGTAAAACTTTATTTATATAGCACTTTTATTAACAGTTTACCAAGTGCTTTGCAATGACATTGGGACACAAAGAAAATAGGACACAAAAACCATGAAAGACACATTCAAGAACACATACAGACATCTCACACATACGAACACAGCGAGCATACAGTCATCACCCAGAGCACACACTTGAATTTATGAAATGTTATGAGAAAGCCATTCTAAAAAAAAGTAGGTTTTTAGGTGTTTTTTGAAACAGTCAAAAGATTCAGCTGATCTGATGGAGGTGGGGAGATTGTTCCAAAGTCCAAAGGGTGCCAGGGCAACAAAAGCACATTCGCCTTTGGTTTTTAGTTTGGCACGTGGTACGGCCAACAGGTTTTGGTTGGAAGACCTAAGTGTAGTGGTTGTAGTAGCAGCAGCTGTAACAGCAGTCGCAGTAGCACTAGCAGTAACAGAAGTAGAGGAGGTAATAAATATTCTGGTAGTTATAATTAGTAGTAGTGGAAGTGGTGGAAGTGGTGGCAATTTGAGAGGCATAATTCTTTTAAAATCAATGACAATCAATCTAAAACCTCTAAAAACAAACTTTATTTATAATTTATCTTGACATTGAATTTGTCATCATTAAAGTCTGATCACGAACCTGCGCAGGACCCAGATAAGGAAGTCTATAATGAAAAAGGGACATTCATCTTTTCTCTTCAGTGTTACATCACCCCAAGGAACTCTAGACCGCCACTCCTGATTAGACAGGAAGTTATGAATCTCCACACTTTAGACCTGTGAGCCCCTTTTTTCCTCTGAAATATTACCTTTTCACCCTTGTAATTTTATTCTGTTTGGCTGATATTTCATGGATTTGCTTGAATGTTTAACTGATTGGTTTGCATTGCATTACATTAGATTCCTATGTTTAGCAAAACCTGCATATCATTGAAATACCAAGATTCTGGATGCATTAATGGTGTAAGTATATCCATCACCCAAACATCCTTGACTGCTATCACTAAATTTGTCACATCCTGTGTTTAGATGTGCCGTCCACACATCAGATGTTCTGCGAGCCACCAATATCACTGTTTAAGTAGTTTCTTCAGTCTATTGTGGTTGCTACTACACAGTGTTTACCAGACAGACTCACCTGAATCTGCACAGGATGACCATGGCTGTGGTGAGGGACACCAAAGACGTGCTGTAGCCCACAGTGTACAGAGCCTTCACTGACACATAGTACTTGCCCTGAATTAGGAACACAAAACACACCAATGAAGACAATGTTTTTCAAACTTCTCACTGAAGCCCTGAAAGCTGCAGACACAGTGACGCACTGACCGAATGAGTGCTGTTTCCTTCTTCATACAGACAGGCGTCAACGTAGTGAGGAAACATATCCGACCAGCCGGTCTCAGTGCAGTTTCGAGTCACCTTCCCCAGCTCTGAGGACACAGGACACTTTATTTGATTACAGCAAACACAGACAAAGTCAAACTTATTTCTAGACTACAATCAGGAAGAGAAGCAGACCTTAAGGGAATAATTATTTCAGTGAGAGCTGGAGTCAAATCGCACAAATTAAGGTTAATAAAGGATATGCAGGAATGCTACAGTAGATCTTAAATATCAAACATAGTATATATTTGTATTCCACCTACAATAATCAGTCAGGTATACACATCATGTGTGCCAAAATAGCCTTATGGAGAAGTGAGGACTGGAAAAAATGTTCTCACTTTACAAAAAATCTTGTTTCCATTTTGTTTTATTTTAATTGTCATAGTGCTTTACATACCTAGATCAACCATGTAAAGCACTTTGTAACTAAAAGTGCTGCAAAATTAAAGTTTATTATTAGTATTAGTATAAAAAACACTTTTCTTTCCTAAAAAGTTATCACTTGCAAAGGTCTACGGCTCAAAACAGTGCTCGTGAAGAAAGTAATGGAAGTCTAAGAGTGCACAAATATTCATGCATTCATTAATTTTAACGTGCTTAATGGTGTCATTTCTGCACAGTTTCCTAAATCTGTATTTGGCTGAAATTACATCACAATTTCTGAACATTTAAATTATACACTATAATCTTCACACTGCAAGAAGACATGTAAACAAGACTGCCTCCAAAATGTCAATGAACTGAACTGGAATCATTAAATAATTCTGTATAATCAGTCTATTGCAGCTCCTCATTATCAACTGACCGAAGTCTTCTTCACTCGTGAACTGAAAGAGTTCGGGACAGTTGACCTCGACCACCTCACCGAACTTGGCAGCCTGCCAACACGTCAGGTTGTCCCACATCCACGGACACCCTGAGGACACAACAGGTAGACAATCACAACATGCTGCTCAGTATAAAAAGCCATATGTTCATTTTTTGGGGGGAAAAACAGATCCATCTGTGACTCATTTATCATTACTTCAAAACCACAGATCCATGAAATAATCATATGGAAGCTGAAATGTGATTCTCAGTGTGAGTTAGAAACTTCTCTTCTTAATCATCAAAATCTAATTTCAGAAATAAACTAACTGAATTATCTGGCAATTACATCTAGCTGCTCAGCCTGTACACTGGTGTTTGTTGCTGTGGCTGTTTATTCTTAATTGAAATGTATAAAAGCATCAATTTCCGCCAACAATTAGAGACATAAAAAGGGTGAAAGAGTGGAGACCACAGAGTCTTACCAAAAGTGACATAACTGAGAAGCTGAGAGATTTTTTATGCATTTAAGTTTGATGGTTTGCTACTTTAATACAATTCATAACCCTAATCCTAACCCTAACCCTAACCCTTTTGCCACAAAATCATAAAGTTAAACATTAGTCTGGATGGGACGCAATCATGGAGGTTATCTGGAGAGAATGGCTGCATACAGAACTGAATTATGGAAATATTTACAACAATCAGGTTGGTTTCCATCTTTGCTGCAAACAGCAATTCTGAAGCTGAAAGAGAGAACGGTTTGTTTCTAAATAAATTTTGTGAATTAGTCATGCAGCTACCCAGTAAGCTAATGAAGCTAATTAATATTCTAAAGATGCAGAAGTTGTCGTACATGCCTTTGTCTCCCCATGACTGAACGACTGCAATGATCTTTTAATGGCTGTAAACCAGGAATCACTCAACAACTCCAACAAAGTGTGACTGCCAGACTTTTAACTTAAGCCAGGAAAAGAGAACTTTTAGCACCACTACACTGGTTACCAATTTGTTTCAGGATTGATTTTGACAGATTTTCTTTTTATCATTTTAAGGTCCTGAGACAACAAACTGCTGGCTGTTCCCATGTCTAGATTTAAAGGAGACATATCATGCACATTGCCAGGTCTATATTTATATTCTGGGGCTCTGCCAGAATATTTTTGCATGATTTACAGTTGAAAAAATTCTCTATATTTATCTTATACTGGTCCTTTATGCAGCCCCCCAGTTCAGCCTCTGAACTGGGGGGCTGCATAAAGTCTGAAACAGGCCGTTTTAGCTCCTGTCTCTTTAAGGCCCGCCCTCCTGATGAGCCCACTCTGTCATGATTGGCCACCACGGGCTCCAGAGGATATGTAAACAAACGGTAATAGTAGATTTCACTTCTTTTTCTCGTTCTTTACTCGACATGGAAACTTCTCAAATACATACACACGTGTTACAGTCCGAATCCAATCCAAAATATTTGAGTGAATTTTTTTCCCAGTATGTTCCTGCTCTGATGAGTGGAACAATAATTCTAGTGCTTGAGTTCCACCCGGAACATTTTGGCAGTGCACCACTCAGCTGCAGCATGCTGGAAGCATGGATGTATGGATGTATGCTTGCCGACTTAGCGAACTTACCCTGGTTACCCTGGTTACCCTGGTACCTATGCTCTTGTAGTGTCACTGCCATCATTATTATTGAAATATGTGCTGTTATCTCCGTATTTCAACAATATCGTCTCACCTCCTTTCCCCTCCCCTCTCTGTGACAGTCAGCTAGAAGGCTACACATGTGCTCATAGAACTGGAGTTACATCCAGGTAACTAGTATGCACATTATATAACAGGCACAAGGAGTTTATCCACCCTTGTTTTGGGGGCCGGCCATTATCAGAGACCCGGCTTTTAATTGACTACCATCTTTAATTTGAGGAAATGCAGTATGCCCCCTTTAAGATTATAGGGAATTATGTCTTTAGTATCAGGGCACCTAAACTCTGGAATGACCTGCCTGAGAAGTTTTAAAGCACTTTGAAACATTGGTTTTGAATAATGCTACACAAATAAACTCTATTATTATTATTATTGTTATTATCATTATAAGTGTGCATCTAATGTTGTTTAAGTGTTCTGCATGTTGGCATTTTTCAGACATGGAACACATTTGTTTACTACCTTGTCACATTGGGACACACACTTAAATGCTCAAGACCACGAGTGTTGTTATTGGGACGGACCCAGTGTTTCTACTCCTGTCATTGGAGAGCCACTCCAAACCAAAAGAGACTCCTAAACAAGTGTTAAGAAGGAGAATTGGCGCTCAGCCTCTCTCAATCTGCTCCTCCCTTCATTCATCATCTAATTAGCCAGAGAGGTGCCCGTCAGTCACTGTCTCACTGATCAACTTTCATTTTAAGGATCATCATCATGAGATGCTGCCAATTAAAGCCTCTGACTGGAAATAGAGGCACACAGAGAAAAACATCAGAATTAATTTGCTTTGCTGAATCTCTCTGTTGGCCCTGCTTTCGTTGTTTTCAAACCCACACGCACACGCATGCACGCACATCAGTGAATTGTGTGTCTTTCTAATGATCTCTCTCTGCAGACAAGCAGGTCAGAGTCAACTACAATTTGTAGAATTATCTCCTGCTCGTTAGTATGAAGCCCCTGAAGATGTTCTTGTTATTAATCTTTGTGTTTATTCTTTTTAAAATTTTTAATTAGATCATGTTGAAAACTGTTACGACATAAACAAGATAGTGGTTAGTATGAGGAGGGGTGGGGTGCGGTGGGGGGGTTTAAGGCTAAACAAATACTTGCTTACAAAACCTACCCTCGTTCCCAGGATCATCCAAGGCCATCATTTCCATGCATTTCTCCTCCTCTCTCTTGATCACACAGTTAATCGGGACCTGCTGGCCGGAAACCTGTGAAACAACACGAACACACACACACACACAGACAGAAACACACATCACAGAGGAGAAAAAGAGAGAGTCAAGTGGCTGAAGATTACATCAGAGCAGAGAGGAAAGACCCAAAGGTAAAATGGAAGAGGCTGCTTCATTAGCTTCACCATGCAGTTCACACCACAGTGTGGGAGAGGTCTTAGCTCTGGGATCTGTTTAAACACTCAACCAATTAAACAAACCATTTCAGAGCTGCTGGCACTCTCCCCATGCTAACTGACCCAGAGGAGGGGCATTATTCTAGTGAAAACAAGACAGGAAAGGCTTTCAGACGTGCACTTTTCACACTGGACCGTGCCAGGCTTTACTGCCATCTGTTAAAGACCACAGACAGGCACACAGAGAGGACTGTTTATACTTGAACTCTCCCGTAGCTTCGACACAATCGAGGCCAGAGATCACAACGACAGGCAGAATCCCAGAGCTACGACTCCAGATGTGGAGGTCACGTCCAGAGACGCCTTCTTCACAGCCCCTCTGACAGCTGCACGCCGGTATAGGAGGAAAGGGGGGGTGGTGGTGGTGGGTAAGAAGATGATTTTGTGTCTCAGTGTTGGCGTCAGCATGGGAGACACCACATCACAGCTTTATGAGGTGTAGCAGGGGAGCAGTTAAGCTTTTATCCGCTGACGTCAACAGCACTCGCTCGGGATTCACTCAATGAGGAGTCACCAGATTTAATTGAGACACAATAGTTTTGGGGCATTGTGTGGAACAAGCGTCGACACATTCTCTGTATCCACGAATCTGCCGGATGATTTATGTGCTGCTCTCTGTAGCCGCAGCACCATTACAGCAGCGGAACAGTTGAGCTTAACACACCGACTGAGGAAAAGCACTCATATTTGGATTGATGACTGCTGTGGCTCTTATTCAGTCTTACAATTGGATAGATGTTGGACACATTATTGGGTTTGGAAGAAAAATATATCATCATCACGTTTGACTTCCTGTGGCTGACCTCCCCATTCGTCTTCAGACAGTTTTCAAGCATATTATTGTCATTCAACAAACGGGTTTCAGCTCATGATTTCTTGCAGACTTGCACAATTTGAAAACCTGAGCTGAAGCATCATTTTTGTGTCCAGAATATCATTGAAGACTTGTTTCCACAGGTGATGTTTGTCACTATGGTTTTATCTAATCACATATTCTTTGGTGAGAGTTACACAAAAGTAATTTAAAAATCTTTTTTCCTACACTACAACTTTATTGAACAGGTTTTGAACCAGTGCACGCAATGTGTACACCAAGCGGCAACCTCCGGGGCTGAAAAATGAAGCCAATGAGGAAGTGCCAAAAACTGCAGTTCCTTGAATGGCCACTTGAGGCTCCAAAAGCGAATCAATCCCCATAGACCCCGATGTTAAAATGCTTTACATCAGAAATAAACATGTTTACAACCTGGTACAAACAATGGTTTTGGTCTCTAAAGCTAATTTCCCCTTTGATGACAACTGTACGGGGGGTAAAGTTATGCATAACGAAGGACATGGCTGCTTTTAGTGACAGGTCCGCCAGCCACTAGGTGGCTTGTTTCAGCCATTCGGCCCGTCTCTTTGCTCATTTTTGATTGGCTGGGAGTTAGGTCGAGTCACGTACTGCCAAGATGGCGACGGCCGGAGCAGGTCATGGTAACTACCTCCATATTTTTATACAGTCTATGGAGTACACCAGTGACTGATTATCACTTCATGAACATTGGTGAACATGGTGGCTAAAGGCTATATCCTAAAGAGCTACATGTATATTACATACAATATCTGCATGTGGCAACTGAAGCATGTTTAAGATTAAAGTTTAGGAAACCATGTAATAGAATTATTGTAATTGTGACTTATAAATAGTCTCAGCGTCCAAAGATCTTGAGATGTCCTGTGATATGAACACTCACAAGTTGTAAACATGGGAATCTTTCCCATCTCTACTGTCCATCCCATATGACATGAAGGCAGCATCAGGCTGAGTAATAAGAGTGATAAATTTGTCAATCAATCTCAGTCTGTACACTCCTACACAGTCCATTCCAGGCGAAATTTACTCATGTGGTGTGGCCAACAACAGCAGAGACAGGAAATAGTGTGGGTAGGGGTGTAAACAGCATCTCCTCTGCTGTTTGTATTATTTTACTGTCCAGTTAAAAACTATAATATAATAAAGCAACATTTCCTATATGACAAATCAATCCCATCTCCTCTCTCAAGCTGGCTGGATATTGGAGCGCCTCGTGATTTTATGTGTCATATTAAACTCTGCGTCGCCTCATTTCACATAAACGCGAAGCAAAATCTGATCTGACTGCAACATGAGAAGGAATCTCATCTGATAAAATAAGTGGAAACACCTGAGAATGTGTTGAGCTTTTCAGGTTAAGGCAACATTTGGGTGGATATTGGTTAGATATTAAAAAACGTCCGAGCTGTTTCTGTGTTTCTGAGTTTCTGTGTTTGAGATTTAGCACTAAGCAAAAGTTTAGCACACTGACTTATTATCATTTAGGTATTAAGAATATCAACCTTGACTCGAGCCTGAAATGCTTTTATGTTTTATACACCCATCCACCCTCCTGACCTCCACATCATAGCTCTTCACTGCTCCATATTTAAGTCTCTACTTCCTTCATTGGCTCTGAACGCTGCCAGAGAACATCGATCAGTAAGGCAGATTAAGTGTATATGAACTTCATTTGTTGGGATGTGTGTTTGGAGCAGCAGGAAGGCCAAATACACTGTGTAAGTGTTGGAAAGTTTAAAGAGTCTGTGTGCTTGTGTGATTATTACTCAATAATAAAAAAATATATCATATCCTTTTGATCACTTCACTATATCTAATTAGGTCAAATGGTGTAGCAAAAACAGCTTCATGCACGTGCATAACTGATGGAGTGTGTGTGCGGCTGTGTAATGATTTCTAAATGATCACATGACCCATAGAGTGAGCCATGTGTCATATAATAATTAAAACTAATCTGGCTGTTTACTACATCGCATCCTTTGTGTTCACTGATTCTTCAACGTCAAAATATCATCAAAAACATCAATTTAGGATGCTGATGTGAGTGATTAGATTCAGGAGTTTAAAGGAAATCAAATGAGGTTGAACAGCAATGTACTTTTTTTTTTAGTAAAACTTGTTAAATTCATGGAGCAACACACCAAAAAAACAAAAACAAAAAAAAAAAAACATGCTATACATACAGAAAAAGAAAATGACAAAAAAGGGATGTTCTGTGTTTCTGGTTTTGTATCATGTGATCTCCTCGTTTATTCTGTCATTTGCTGCCTGTATGTACAGCCTGCTTTTTGTTCACATGGATGTTTGCCTGAAATGTTGAAAGAGGAGGGAGGAGAGGAGAGGAGAGGATAGGAGAGGAGTGGAGTGGAGAGGAGAGGAGAGGAGAGGAGAGGAGAGGAGAAGAGGCAACATGGTTCCTCACAGATTTAACAGACAGGGATAATGTTGAATAAATAGTGAATAAATAATGAGAATGTATCTCTATCCATCGTTCCTGCCACACACTGATCGATGAATTATTAATGCAGACACTCCATATGGTTATTTTAACTATGTGAATGACTTTACAAGTGCATGAAAATCAGGCCTCAATCCCTGTTTGGTGAATTTATTCAGGTGAAGCTGCACCTGTTGCTGAGCATGTTGATCATTCGGCCCTCACATAAGCTCTCTGATTCACACAGAAAATGAAGATTCTGTAGGGTAAAAACTTTCACTTTCAAAGGAAGGATAATTTCAAGTAAAAGATGCTTTGGTAAAGGTTGATGAGGAGCTTACCAGGGGCAGGAGGAAGAAGAGGGCGAGGATCAGTGGGCTGATAACCGCAGTAGACATTTTGTGTTTCTCAGTCAGGAGATTCAGCGAAAACAGACGAACACAGCAGCAGATCAGCTCACCTTGGGATCTGAAAAAGACAAAGAGCAGGACATATACATTACAGAGTATCTGTCACATCAGCTCTGTGTGTGTGTGTGTGTGTATTTCTAATCCAAACCAGACAGCACTTAGAGAACTTCATCGTAGAACTTTTGTTATTTTAACAATAGAAAAATGTTTAGAAAATCTCCATTAATGTCCATTTGCATCAAAGTACATATATGATGTGTCCAGTTGCTTTGTATTTATTTAGGTGGGTGCAGTTCAAGTCTTTATGTTTCTCAGTAAATTCTTAGAAGCTCTTAAGCCGTGTTTCCGCGCCGAGCCGTGCTGCTGCTTGGTAATGGAGCCAACCACTCCGGTAGCAAATGAGAAACTAATTTCACTTGTATTGTCTTAAAATTGATCATTTGTGCTCAACAAATCTTCCCCACAACAAATCTTCACAAAATGTAAAACTGTATCTACAACATCTGAAATGCAGTCAAGTGGGGTGATGTTGCCAGCTGTTGCTCCCGCGCAGCTGCCTAGCCAGGTGGCTAACGCTGCAATTGAGCCCACAGCTGCAGCCGAACAACAGCGCAGCAGTCCGGGTCTGTGACATATCGAGGCTTAAAAGAGACTCCCCGACTTCACCCACTGAGGGAGGGATAGAGAGAGATATGTCTCACTGCTGCATTTCCGAGTTTTGCTCATGAAACTGCATAAACTGTATCCATGGTAACCGCAAAAACAATTCATTTAGACTCGGCTTCTAATTGAGACTGGCCTTTATTTATCAAAACGTGTAGATATACCTGGTCATTAAAAGGAGTTAATAAAGTTTTGGGTAAGTTCATATATTTCAAAAACCATCATCACTGAGTATTTCTATGATGTCATGTCACATTGACATACCTCGGCGTAAACTCTGATCTATAAACTCTTCTGATTAAACATCTGTGGTTTGGAGATTAGTTTCACTCATACGTACTTGTTTGCATGAGTGAAACATCACCTTTATTTTTCTGCTTGCTGATCAGATCCCAATCTGTCGTATCGAGCTGCAAACCAAACATTTCCTGCAGCTGCTGCTTCATTTTTTTTCCACTGTATTAATTACTCAACACAACAGGACATGCACATATTCAGTGCTACTTTGTCAGTTTTACATATTGCAGGCAAGGAATAGTGCATGCAGGAACAGCCACGGTGAAACGCTGCAGGCCGTTCTACAGCGTTTTTGGTGAACCAGCGCAACACATCATCGAGGTAAACAGGCTTCTTTTACCTCACCACGGGGTGGGGGAGAGCAGGGGTCAAGACTGCATTCTATACAGCCAAGGAGAGTAAAAAGGACAGAAAACCTGATAAGATGCTAGCTCTGCTTCACAGATTGAGAAACCACATGAGATCTAAAACTTTGATATAAGCATATGTGTGATAATCTGTGGTTGTGGAGAACGGTTACTTAAATACCACTGTGAGATGTATTATTTTTAATATATAGAGCTGTTGCTTAACAAAACCGCACTTGCATAGACACTCAAGAAACAGGAAACTATGTGCATGCACAATGCTTTGTGCACAATGCTTTGTGCATGCACACAGCCTCGGTATTATCTGCTTACATATAACCGATTAAATGCTATAAAATCTATAATGTATGCATGTTCCATATAACCGATGAAATGTTTTGAATTTAAAGTAGATTTCTGATAGATAAATGGAAAATAATGAAGACCTACCTCAGCTGCAGCTGTATTAATGGAGGTGACTTTTCTGGAGTTTTTGAGCAGATTTTTAGCTTATTAAATTGTATTCTTTTGAGATTTTGTAGTATGCTTTGTGCTGAATAAAACTAATTAGATCATTTTGATCAATTGAAAGATCTTTTGGGTCCTGATACTTCATTCATCCAAGGCTCTTCAACTACATGTTCAGTAAGGCCCCCTTGCTTTCTAATAATTCTCTAATATGTTAGAAATGCTAATCTGTAGAATTGTTAGGGCAGGAGTGACTGAATCGGGACAGAATTACTTGTGAACGGTTAAATAGAACCAAACCAATAGGAAGGTGACTTCATTGGACCATGGTCTAGGCTCCTAAGCAGTGCCCAGATTGACACTTCCATCAGTCCATCAGAACCAGTTAACACCATACCAGCGCAGCTTGAATGGTCATGGTTGCTCACAGGTTAGCTCGGCGCAAATAAGAGAAAATATCAAGTCCGCTAAGTCTCGACAGTCCTCTGAATGTCTTATTTTAATTGTAGAAAATGTTTAGAAATGTTTGATCTGAATCGGGATGAAGCACCAACAGAACATGTCTGATCAGGTGCGTGCAATAGTTCATGTGAATAGTTCATGAGAATTTTTCACAATGTGTTGGTCAAAATTCCAATGAAAAGTCCTGGACAGAAACCAACTACTGTGATCATTTGTTTCTTGGCTCAAGTTCACAACAAATTCCATTCAAATCAGTTTATAAGCTTTTGAAAAAACTTTCAAATGGGCTGATAAATAATAAAAATATGTGATCTGATTCTGTACCAAGATTTACTAAGTTTACTGAGTGTTCAGAAACAACAGGACATCTGCTGCTTTGCAATTTTACTGAAAATCTGTTTAAAAACACAAAAAAGACTCCGTTAATGCCTCTAACTTAATATTAGCTGACAGAAAACTGCAGGAAGCTGTTACAAACACATCATCTGCCTCTCAAATGATTTGCTGTGCGTGAACACAAGCATGTCAGGCTGCATGTATTCTGGTATCTGCATGTATCTATGTGTCTTCATGGATACAGTCTGACTGCAGACCCGGAGGGTTCGCATGAGTAAAGCCAAGTATCAGGACTGAGCACTCAGGCCTCGTCCCACAGGGAGAGCTTGGCAGCTTGGCATTCCTACTCCACCAAAACCCTGCCAGCTACAAGCTCCTCCTCCTGCCGTTGTCAAGAGCAACAGCTGAGAGAGCTGCTGAGTTTGGATCTGAACTGGACCACGTGGACCTGGAAGCCCCTTCTGCTCGTTCTTCTGCTCCACTGTAAATAGATTTGATAATGTTCTTTATTTTCATCATGATAAGCATTTAACTGTCTTTAAAAACTAAACTCGACCCAAAAGTCAACGTGTAATTCTATAAAAACAGAGGCAACACCGTTTTTTTTAGATGCAAACCGTAGCAGTTTTGATTTGAATCCTGCACACTGAATATTAATGCATTACAGCTCCACACACAAACACTACCTTCATTCATATTTTGCTTGAGTAAGTCACAGAAGGACACGCACAAAAACATAACACAACAAGACACAACATGAATGGGAGTCTGCGGCTTTGCCAAGGCCAACATAATGACTGCTGATGCACTTCCATAGAAATGCTTTCATGGTGAGTGCTCCAGCACAAACTGCCATTAATTCATTTTACTGAGGAGAAAAGAACAAACTTATGTTACAAACCACTGAAACACTGATGGTATCTCATGTGTGTGTGTGAACTATAAGTAAAGAAATTCCCATGAAGTTTTTTAAATCAAATTTCTTTCTCTCCATAACTAATAGAACAGTCTTTTACACTGAAACATGCAATATCTGATTTTTTTTTTATTTTGGCTGCTTGGTGGCAACAAGCAGTGAACACAACACTGATATATCATCACCCTCTAATTGAGTGAGCAAACAGCTGCTTGCGGAGCAACATTATCATTCATTTGGAGTCGTGTTTCTGTCCACCTGGTGAATGTTAGTCCAATATTCACTCTCTTTTAGCTCTGTTTTAGCTCTCTACCGACTCCTGAGGGAAATATCTGGCTCTTTAGCTGCTAAATGCTCCACTATGTTCACCAGCTAGTCTACAGCTAACTGTGTCTGTTTGCTGTTTGGTGTTGAGCAGGTAGTGTACAGTGGCTTTTTAGAGCTTTTTCTCTGAAAACAGCTGTCTGCTACGGCCCAAAATGACGCTATGAGAGCGCAATAAAGTTGCGGCCAGACAGATAAACAACGAGCTGAAACTCACTATGAAGCCCCGTAAGCCGAGAGGAGCTGCAGAGTCTCTGATAATTCTCTGTGGGTTCATCACTACGAGCCACGACCAACACATTACACACTATCATGTGATACTGATATATTTATATCATGAAAATATTGATTATTGCTACTTAAAGTACAGTTACATTCTGTCCAATAAAATTCAGCAGCATTTAGCCCAGAAAGTAAATATAGTAAAATATTGAGCAGATTGATCTCAAATTTTTATTTTCAAACACAATGCATCACTGTTTTTACTGGTCTACTGTGAAAACTCTATTTGTTAGTCCTGTGGATTTCAGCTGAAGAGTATGGGACTGGTGATTGTGTGACTGCATCTTTACGATAGAAAGAAGCTCACAGAAACCGCAGCAGCATGACAGTGGAAAGTTTCTCTGTGCTCACTGATATCGAAATTAAAGGGGCGGGCCTACGAGCATGATGACATCACAACTATTTGTGAAGCCGATCCTGGTTCAATATTCAACTCACGCAAGTGTGATGTGGAAACTTGAAGGCTCCGGTACACAAACACTGAGAATGGACAGTGAAGTAGGAGATATCTTGTGTCCAGCAGAAAATGAAAATATTTGCATATTCATAGATTCAAAGTATTTCAGAATATTTTCATCTGTCTTAAAAACATGTCTGGAGGGGACTTTTAAGTGTTGGTCATACTATTGGAAGTGTTGGAAGCTTGGTGACACAGTGACTACTCGCAGGACTAGTAGGTGAACTGCTGCAGCTAGCAAGCTAACCGCTAACTTGCTAGCTGGTGTGGCTACTGCTAGTCAGTCACAATAGCTCCAGCAGCTTCTCTCTGTTGTTCTGTTTACTTCTCCTAAAGCATTATATTCACCATTGTGAACCAATAAAAAAAAGTTACTGAAGAGGGAAAATAAAGCTCTCCTTGCTGATGAGCTTGTGAACAGTCAGTCAGCAAACTCATTAGCTTAATGTGGTCACTAACGCAACAAAAACTTCACACGGTTCATTCAAAAGACGTATATGTACGTCTCATAACTGTCTGTAAACCGTAGGGATGTGCAGAGAGCCCAGTATTTGTATTTGTATCTGTATTTGTTGTCTTTATCTCTGGGGAACACCCCCAACTCTGGGAGTGATGTCCAAATTAGGAAATGTGCGTCATGTAGCAGGTGGAAGTGACTCCCCTCGTTGAGACCTGCTGATAGACGTAACAGTGGAGCAGAGGAGAGAGACTGAGATAGCGATGTAACCGACCTGTGCGCTGCTATTTAACATGTTTTTTTTTTCTTCCTGCAAACAAATAATTTTTAAAATATTTGTATGAAACGAATATTCATAAAAAAACCACTATTTGTTGCCGAATAATGTATTTGTATTCGGGCACGCCCCTAGTAAACTGTTGCTCTTTTGTGGAACAGTATTAACTTAAAATATAAGTAAATAGTGGAACGCAGCTAATAAGCTATGATAGCTTCTGCCATTTTCTCCAGCTGTCAGTCCCTTCAAAGGTCAGTGCTGTAAGGACGGCTTTCTCTTGGTCAGTGCAACACATCCGCAGGTCAAAGTTCACCAAAATTGAACCAGATTTCATTGAAATGAATTGAACTGAATTGATGTTTCCAGACTTTTATTCTCACTTCCAAGTCTGACTCAAGATAATGTCAACAGTAGGTGACATTACTGCTGTCAACAAGTGAATGAGTCACGGCTATAATAAACAAAACAAAGTTGTGCTTATCCATAAATTTAAAAAAATAAATAAACTTTGTGTGAGTGTGTCGTTGTGTGTATGTGTGTGCAGCAGCTGCTCAGGACTCTCCTCCCCGAGCTGTAATCAGCGACTTAATGAGTCTCAGCGGCTTTCATGTTCAACACTGTCAGCCTGAGTGTGTGTAATGTTTGATGCACCGTCTAAAGAGCACACACATAATTAAAGAAACACACACACACACACACACGAGCACGTTCAGTCTCCAGACTAAACAACCATACATTTTGACAGAGACACACCCATTAATCATTGAGCTGCACTGAAATTGCATTAAAACATCGTTCTTTACTACAGGTTTATGATAGCTCTGATAATAAACGCTTTGGCTCGGTGTTATGTTGCACCCCAAGAGGAAGAAGATGGACAGAGGAGGAAATGAGAAAAAGTAAAAGGAGGAGCTGAAGTGAGAAGAGAAGAGAGGAATCGGCGGCTTTCTTAAGAATGTGAGTGGGTGTTTGTGTTATGAAAAACAACTCCTCTCAGGAGAAGAGGAATTATTTCTCTCAGGAATAAGCAGGAGAAGAGAATAGAGGGTTTCTTAATGATCGCTTTGAAAACTCTGATGAGACGCATCATTAGAGAGAAAAGGAAGAAAGTAGAGAGGTGGAGGGGGGGGGGGGGAGTGACCTCATGTGTGTCTTCATGTTTGTGTTTTTGGTGGGACACTGGGAGCAGTTTGATCCTTCAGGACATGTCCTGATCTGGCTTTGACAGCTGTTGTGGCCTGGAGAGTAAAGGCATGCACTGGCTTATCCCCTCTCAGCTCACAAACAGACCCCAGACTCTCCTTTCTCTTCTTTCTATTCAACCTCTTATCTGGTGAACACTGGCTGCTGAAAAAAAAAAAAAAATTAAGAAGAGAGGAAAAATCTTCTTTTTGGTGCTTCACGGATCATCATCCAATGTGTTAATCCTGCAGTGGGCTGTCTAATTCCCAGTAATATCCCAGTAAGTCACTCAAGTCTCCGGCTCTAAATTTAGCCCAAGAAATTATAGGAGGAATTAATAAACACAGACATGACTTAGTCTTCATTATTTTGGGGATGGAGAGGGAGGTGCACATATTACACACACAGAGAGAGAAGAAGAAGAAGAGTGTGAGAGTATGAAAACTGTCCTGGTTTCTCGCTCCCATTATGTCCCGTTTTTCCCACAATTCACTGGGGAACTGCGTAGTCATGAGACCGAGGCAAAGATACTTTGGAACAGAAATAAAGGAGAAATAAAAAACATCACCCGTCACCGTCAGAGACACACATACAGAAGCAGTTAAACAGACTGATCCTCCACAAGTATATTTATTATATATATAGTATATTTATATTCTACTGACTAAGTGATCAGTTTCACACAAAAAAGCGAAACATGTGATGAGTCCAAGTTCTCAAATGTGACCGTTCTTGGTCTTACACATCATAGTAGGTCAAGCAGTAGCACAATAGTTCATGTGCGAACAAAACAAGAAATCGGATGACGTCACCTTGTGCTCTTGGATGATGTGATGGGAATTTTTCACTGTGTTGTGATGTTTTGTGGACCAAACAATTGCTCAATTAATTGAGAAGTTGCAGCCTTAGCTCTATCTACAGGACTCTAATCTTCATGCTCTACAGAACTAAACAAAGCCCCCAACTTTTTTTTTTTCCTTTGGATGAGTAACTTTCCTTGGAAAACAGTTTACGATTCTTAAAAGATAAAGCTGGAGATTTAAATACCTGTAACAACTTGCCACTGCAAATGCAGCCTCTTGTGTTTTGCAGTCAGAACACCTGGTAAGGAGTAGATGATAGCACATGATAACACATCAGCCACAACTATTCCGGTATGTGTTGGTATCTGTTAGCTTTTATGATTTTCTGCCAATACAATAGTGGCCAAAAATGAATAAATGCAGCTTTATGTAAAAATCTGATTGTATAACTTTTATTTCTGCTTTTAGTTAGACATTTAAGAACTTCTATTCTTGCAGGCAATGCATGGTGACAAAAGCAAGAGCCAGTAGGAACCAGGTGACAGAGAGGTGTAGCAGGTAGGACACAGAAAAGAAGCAGGGCATTGTGACTTCTCACATTCCCAACATGACCCGCTGGGCAGGAAGACGGCGGCTCAACACCAGCATCAACTGCCTGAATGATTGCTTTAGAGCTGACTGCTGACTGCCTGCTCTGGATCCAAGCTGCTGCTGTGCAGGTCAAAGGTTAAGCATAACAGATTTACTCCCCTACAAAGAACTGCATTGCTATGAGATAATCAGGAATTTCAAAGAGGTGAAATAAAATGTTGTTTTGTTTTATTTTAGGCCAATTTAAGGTTTGGATGAAATGTATGATGACTTTTCTGCTGGTTTAGCTTATAGCTTACAATATATACCAACAAGATACAGAAATAAAAATAATACATTTGACTAATAAAGGGTTGTGACCAGGAAGTGCAAGTTTAGTGGGATATTTTACAGTTGAACATTAACTCTTCTATATTCTCTGATGAAGAAACTATGAACAAACTGGACATACATGCCATCATATATCTATGATGAGAATATTGGCTGATAAATCGTTCTAGCGCTGTCTGACACACCAAGATTAGCGATTGCCTGCTGACTCTCTGGTAATAAAATTAGTGTCCATCTTGATTTGACTCATTTATCATCAATATATCATCAATCATTGAGTCATTCTTAACTAGAGCCGGAGAGTAAAGGTAACAGAAGAAGCAGCTGCAAAGAGGTGAAGAGCAGCAACGCCAACGTGTCATCAAGGTAAGATACATAATAAAAGATTACATGTTTTATGATGCTGTTTCTGCCCTGCAAACCCACTGCTACCACATCATGATCCTGGCTGTTTATGTCATCACGGAGCGGATATCCCAACCATTCAGTCTCATCTAGAGGATTCTCCTAACTGCAGCAATTACTTTATGGTTACAACAGTTATTGTCTTATCTATTAATCATCATATCAATCGCAAGAAAGGCCTGTCAGTTTCCCAAAGCATTCAAGAAAAACAGAAAATCTTCACATTTGAGAAGCTGGAACCTGAAAATGTTCAGCATTTTTGCTTTAAAAATGACCTAAATAATTAATCGACTCATTTTATTTTGTTTTATTTAACCGCAAAGTCTCTTGAGATACATTATCTCTTGCACAAGAGACATCTGGCCAGAATGGCAGCGTAAAATACTGCAGGTGTCACATAGTTACATAAGAACACTTTCAGCTCTAAATTGATGCCTGTGTTGTCTGTATATCTGTATATCATCAGTCTGAGGTGTTTATATGACAATTTAAAGGAAAATAGGAGTAAATTAAACTCTTGTACTCTGCTGGCGGGTCTGTCTATTCCAATATGAACTGTTAGACAAAGTTCACAAATACCCTACAAGTTTAGTGTAAACATCATATAGCATCTATGAAATGTTAGTACATGTGGATACAGAACATGAAGTCATACAGTCAAATGTTTCATCTAAATCCAAATATGAATACATTTGAAGATCCATAAGTGAAAGTTGAAGGTAAACTGTTGGTTTGTGTTTATAATGTTCAGCCTCATCAGCACTAATAACTGGCTCTCCTTGATGTGACTAAATGATACTCGGCTCACGCGTGACACTGGGTGTGTTACGAGGTTGCCGTGCTGAGACTGGGCCCGTCGCCTAATGTCCTCTCCTCCCTCACTTTCTCTCTCTCCTCTGCTGCTCCTGCCAGCCTACACAAGGCTAATTGGGCCATTTAAATGTCAACATCACAGAGATCTGGGAAGTACAAAAGCCCTTCCCTGCCACTTATCCCTAAAAATGTTTTGTCTCAGGTTTTTAGCACTTAACATCTTGATGACTTATTGTGAATATGTTTGTCTGCCATAAATCAGGCGAATCTAAACAGGATTCTGCAATAGTCTAACGTGCTGAGCCAGATGTGTAAATTTAAACAAAAAAGAACTGCAAACACACATTGTTGTCTTTTTGGATGAGCCTGCTCTGATATTTACTGTAAACAGCTGTCACTGATGTTACGCAGGAGGATTTTATTTAAAATCACCTCTCACAGTGAGTCAGTGATTGATTGATTGCATTGATATCATTGCTGTTTTTTTGTTTTTTTTTGCAGAACAGTAGTTATAGATCCTGTTTGGCATCGACTCAGAATTCAGGGCAGATATGCTACTCATTCATCACTAAGTATGAATGAGGCTGCAGCTGAGTATTTAGAAATGTAAACAAACGGCTGAATGTCACACTTTTATTTTCACCACAATCTGCAGCAATCAACCCAAAGGGACGTAGATTACAAAAGAAATGCAGGAATACGTACACACATAAACACACATAAGTAGCCTAAGAGGTCCTAAGAGGAAGAAGACTTATGTCAAACACACAGGACGAAGGGCTTTCAAGTGCTGTTTTAACCCTCACTGAAACACACAGGCAGCAGAAAAGCGACAGCATCAATTGTGATTCAGTGACAGTAGGATGCATTACAAGGTCACTCACAGCTTTTTACCCACCGGCTTGCATTTCACAGATCTTCAGGAACACAGCAGGGATACAACAAACACAAATGCAATATAAAATAATATCAAAGTTATTGGTGGGTGATTGAATTCCTGCCAAAACTAATATGCTGCAGGCCTTCTGTAAGCTACGTGGATCCATAATGCATGTATGACTGTACAGTAGGGCATGAAACCATGAAAGGAGACTGGTATGTCCATTGAAACACATTGCAACATTGACTCTAACACCATTTATAAGCATCATATATCATGAGATGTCCTTGAAAACAGCTCTAAGGATGCTTTTATTATAACTCAGCACCTGAACAGACTTAAAAAAGGATGAGACTCTGCTACCTACCTATGTGTCAATACAGTATGTTGAGCTTTCTTACTCTAATATTCCCATAAAACGCCTTTCTGTATCCCCAAATCCTCTGCTAAATGTTGCCCGTTTGCAGTAATTATGCAAACTGCGCGCTGTGAGCATCCACTGAAGGAAAGGAGGCTCCTCTCTTATCCCAGCCGACACATGCCGCAAGATCCCGGCAGGCTTATTTCCATTCTCCTCTCATACATGCACCGCCTCGCATCCTTCTACAAATCGACATTGGTGCAAAAAATGTGATGTTTATCTCGATATATTACCACTCTAATTCATCTATTTTTGCCAAATCTTACCATTGTATCGTTTTGGTTTCCGAATGCAACTCCCGCGGTCCTCCCGTGGATGCTCCGGGCTGATGAAAGGCTGCACACTCCGCAGGGGGACAAATCAACCCTCCCGGGGCTCCGAGGACACAAGACTCCCCCGGAGGCTCCAGGCAACACAACTTAAAACCGAAAAGCAGTTTGGACAAAAATGTTGCGGACTCTCCACCGGGACGAGAGAGAAGGTAAATCTTGGTTTTTGCAGGGAAAAAAATGGGAAATTAATGAAGATCTCCTCTCCTGTGTGCGATAAGGGTTGAATTATCACTGTTGATATTTCGAGCAATTCCGCTGCCCTGCGGATGGCTGCTCCCGTCGCCCTCTACAGAAGAATGCACCGCGCATTTCAACTAACCTCTCTCTCTCTCTCTCTCTCTCTCTCTCTCTCTCTCTCTCTCTCTCTCTCTCTCTGACACAAACACACACACACACCCATGCGTGCGCGACAGAGCAACCTCAAATCCAATTTTGCATGATAGATGTGAGACATAAACGGGTTATGTTAAATAATCCAGTCAAACCGGATTCAACACAGAAAATGATATGAATGTGAGGTGGTGGAACATGCAGGAACATGTGTGTGTCTGTGTGTGTGTCTGTGTGTGTGTGTGTGTGTGTGTGTGTGTGTGTATTCCTCCGTGAGGTCATTGTAACGCTTCATCGGATTCAAACGGGACCATTCAGGACCACGGACAGCGACAGTCATCGTTTTATTCAGCCTTATGAAAAATAGCCTACATAAAATTGTGATGATCACGTGAGTTTTTGGTCTTATGAATAATATAATAATAAAAACAGGCATCTGTGAGGGATGCAGCAAATCTGAAAGGTGCATTAAAATGATCTGGAATATAGGAAAGCTGAATATCTCCTCCATCCACAATGAATAACAAATCACTAACTCGTTGTCTGAATCAAAAAACTGAGCATGATGTCTTCACAGTCACCACACTTTAACCTATTTGAGAACTTATGCCAGGTTTTGGACATGTTAAAGGGTTCAGCTTCAAAAAAATGGTTTGTACAAAGTGTAATGTGTAAAGGTAGGTATGTTAATACCTGTTTCAAATGGCCACACTCAAAAAGCATCATAAAGAAAGGTGAGACACAGTGACTTGTACAATTTGAGATACCGGTGTACACAGTACAGCGGACAGTCTCTCCTGCTGCTCTGTGAGGCTGTAAGCACAGCAGAGCTCTGAGCTTATATCTGAGCCAATTTCCATGCCAATCCATCCAATAGTTGGATGATGGAGATATTTAATTCTGAACCAAAGAGTTGGATGGACCGACAGCAGCATTGTCATCTGTACAGTCACGCTGGTAGTATGGCTGAAAAAAGAGCTTGAGAAAGCAGTTTCAGTCCTGATCATTGTATGAAAAAAGTTACAAAAATTGTCGAATGGAGCCCCACCAGCATACTGACACCTTACAGTCCCTACAGTATAAACTTTGCTATTTTGGGGCCTTTTAAGAAAAAGATGAACTATTATGAGAAAATGCAAAGGGATATGGAGCTACCTGTCAGAGTGCTCAGTCTTACCTTAATTGTGTGGTGTTTGCACTTGTTATGTTAATATTTTGTTTCTTGCACCCATTAATTGTTTTGCACACATGCATCATCTGTTCTTTGTTGCTCTGTGGTCACAGAGGAACAACATTTTGCTTTTCCTTTATGTGTACATTCATATGTGTGGAAATGATAATAATACAAACTTGAGAAATCTGGTGAGAAGATGGCGGTCCTAGATGACATTGTGATCTATCAACAGGCAATAAAGAGCTTTGGCGACTAAAGACAGCCGAGTCAGAAATTTAAACCCAAAATCTTTCAATGTGACTGCTGCTAAGATCAAGAAACTAACCAACCATGGTGCTATGGCCAATATTTTATTGTTGGTTTGTTTGTTTTTTGCCGCATTTTTATTGGGTTTTATCGAAATATAAATAGAAAATTAAAGCTGCAAGCAGCAATGATCTTTATTCATCTCTTCCAGTAGAGCTCCAGAGATTTGGAGAATCTATGTCAAAGAGCACTGAAGCTGTTCTGGAAGATGGTGGTGAACCAAAACTGGGATTTTTTTACTTAAATTGGTCACCAATCTTCACAATCAATGTATTATCAAGTCTACAAAACATGGTTTGCATATGTTTTGAATCCAAATCTCTTACTGAGCGATGATGTGTGAACAGAGGAGGAAGCCTTTATAAGAGTGTCTAAAAATACGTCCCCAGTGTTTCTCTCTTGCTCTGTCTGACGGATGTAAAACCCTAAACACACATCCGCTAGTTCCCACCAGAAATAAAAAATACAATTGTGATCGACTAGAACAGAGACAGGCAGTGTTACTGAACTAGTCCAGGTGTGATATTGATCAGTTCCTCTTGTGACATAAACTGTTTTTGTCTTTGTAAACCTGCATATTCTCAGTCTCTTCTGCGGGAAGATGGAAGGAAAGAGGCGACAGAGTTGCAGCTGGGTTACAGAAGTGGGAGGTGGGTTATTATATCAATCTGCACTGTCAGAGAAAAGGCAGAGTGAAGTCTGTATTTGATATGCAGCTCCTGCTGATTTTTCTGTCACTTTGGCTCTTGGAGAAATGCCACAGAGTGCACCCGATTTAACTTGCTTTCTTATGAAGATCCCCTCCAGAAAAAAAAAAACTCTAAGATGTATCTGATTTCTCTTTTTCATCTAACCTTCATGCTGAAAGTCAGTGTATTTCATTCTACTTGTATTCCCCATCCTGCTGTCATCCAGCCCTCCCACACAGTATGTAGTGGTGACTCAGGCACCTCAAGTCTGCCTTCATCTTCAACCGCAAGCTGCAGAGAGAAGAACGAATCCTTGTTTTGTTTTTTTACTTTCCCTCTTTCTTAGACTACTATACATCTCATGAATAGCACACACACACACACACACACACGTATGTACGAACACACACTCGGGCCGCTCTGAAGGAATCGTGATCAGGATTTAAGTGGTTTGCTTGACGCAGTGACATCATCACTAATTGATCCTCTTTTGAATTCTGAAAGGGGGAATAATATGCTGCTGTATGGGGTTGCCATAGCAACTGGCCTATTTCAATGCAAGGGGATGTGGAGTGCTGCTGTTGGAGCTGGGAGTAATTGGGGATGTTGGAGTGGGGGGGGGTGGGAATGGGGGGGGTTGTTGGGGGGTGAGGATGTGTGTGAAGAAGGGTATGTGTGTGTGTGTGGGGGGGGGGGGGGGGGGGGGGGGGGGGGGATTCTGATTTGCACAAGAAAACTATTTACAAATAATAATCATGCTGACTATGGAATTAGAAAGACTGAGCTATTGAGGTTCAGATCAATCACAAGCGTCACTCCAACTGCAAGCTGACCGTCTATTCAGATCCAGAGGTCACACACATCTACAGCAGAGTCCAGAGGAGAAAAAAACACCTTGTGTGACTAATTGATCGATGTTCAGAGCTTGCGAGCTGCAGACTGAACCCTCTAAATCAACAGTTACTGATATATCAACAAAGAAACTTAAATCAACACCGTCTCCATGTCCTGAAGCCTGTAATCCTGCCATAAGACTCGCTGGTAGATTTACAAACTATGTATCAGGAGGGAAGGCACTTAGTGGCTTATCATACTATAACACGGCTACCCAAAGGCTGAAAAATGCAAAATAATTCATTTTCCTACAGCAAAAATGAATACAAGTGCTATTCATAGATCTGAACTCATCTCTTTACCTCTTCTGTCTTCAATTCAGTTCTTTGCAGTTCTGTTCAGTTTCATCTATTTTCTTTAAATTTGGTGGATTGATCTTGTAAATTGAGTTAAGTCACACTACATGTTTTATAATCATCCTTTCTGCACGGCCACGACCTCACACTATAGCTACAGCTCATATGACCGGTCTCAAAGTGTGTTCTCATGCTGAATGTAAACATGGAACGCCCAATTTATCCGAACTCTACTTTTATTCAAACAAGATGGCGCATCCTCAAAAATGTTGACAAAAAGAACAGCGTTACAGCTCTACTTTAAACAAGATGGCTGAAAGTGTGAAAAGAGAAGGAAGTCATCATTCATCCTCTAGGGACCACCAACGTCTCAATCCAACTTATAGTTTCTGTGATATTTCAGTTTGGACCAAAGTGGACCAACTGACCTACCAACAGACCTATCCCTGGAGAAACACTAGCATGGATATCCATTTTAGCTCCAGTGTAGAAATCCATCTGATCATTCAACAGCCTGATACTGTTGATCAATCAGGGAAGAAACAAGTAGACATGAATTCAAAAGTTTCATTTGATAGTCTTTGCCATCGCCCCTGTCAATTAAATGATATATAGGAACGGAGCCCTATAAAGAGCATCCAATCAGAGACAACCAGGGAGCCAAAGACGGGGCCTTGACCCTGGCGGTGGTGGGGAGATGGAGCAGTGATGTGGCATTAGACTGCAGGGACAGTAAAGAGAGACAAAACAGGTAAGGTGGTTTAAACTTTGGGTGACAGAAAAGCCTCGACAGAGCAGGAAATGAATGGATAATAGCTAAGAGGCGGAGCTCAGCGTGATGCCGAAATAGGCTGACAGTTGACTTCCTGCTTGAACTTGTGCTAAAAGCGTCATTTGAGCAATTAATCAGGTGTCCCGCCCCCTCCCCCCCTCAAACTGAACGTCAAACGACAGCCAATCTAGCAGAAAGTCTAAAATTAAGACTTAATTAAAATAATGATAATATTATTAGGACATACTGTAAGTGCCATAACATTAAACATGTTTCTGATTTTCAGTGCTGCTTTTACGCGCCCCACATTGTTCATATCTGACCTGAAATGTCGAACATAAAAGTAGATTGGCGGAGGGAGGGGTGGCTGTCAGAGGGAGATAAATGCTGGCAGAGACGGCCACTGCGAATGTTGGGGAATGTAAATATAAAGCATCTTCCTCTCTCCACCAGCAAGGTCCTCCTCATCACGCTGGAGCAATAACAGCGATTGAAATCACCATGGCAACAGAGTTTCTACCTGAAAGCAAGGCTGTGGAGAAGCTGGAGGAAGAGGGGTGGTGGAGAGACAGAGTCAGAGAGGATGAGAAAAAAAAAAAGGGCTGGGGCCTCTCATAACACAGCATGATTTATGAAGGTCGGGGGAAGGAACATTTACAACACATGCACTTCACATACTGAAAGAAAAGGATCTGAGGCATTAAAGGCCAGGCAGGCATTCAGCGAGTACATTCATTCTCTCTCTTCGCCTCTTCTTTCTGTCTCTCTGTCCAGCTTGCTTTCATCTCTTTTTTTCCCCTCATTGTGAAATATGAAAATGTTTACTGATCTTGTTGCATGCTGCTGATGTCGCTCTGGACAAACTGGGATTGCTCACATCTTAAATTTATTTGGTGTCAGTCTGGGATGTATTATAACCACCGGATGCCAGATTTCTCACACAGCATATAAGCCAAATATGTTTTCTGTCTTTTTGTTTTGCTCCTACACAGCCTGCTGCATAGATTCTTACCCTTACTTGTTTTGCCCCACCCAACGCATTGGCATCGCACTGAGATGACTTCATGCACATAAACGTAGCTTTTTTAAGGCTCTAGGAAAGTTTGCAAATGTAAAACCTTCAATACAAAGAGTAATCATCGACCTTGTTTGCAGTTCCAGTTGTCTTGTCAACAGTTTTACAGACTTTAACAATGTCTTTAATAATGATGGTCCTAAGGGAAAATGCTTTTTGGCCACAGAGTATTTTGTTGCAGTGTTACAGTTGCAGAATGACGTCTGCTACGACCGACAAGACGGAGCTAGTTCACCGAGCACCTCTGCGAGAAAGCTGTTCTGCTGGCATGTTTACTGCAGGTTGAAAACTACTGGCTTTATGAGCTGTTATATTATCTCACTAATCACACTGACTGCAGGTTTGACAGTGTTGTTATACAGATTTTAAATGTTTTTTTTTAAATTGGAACAATGACATCTTGCGTTGGGAAATGATCACTGAAAATTACATTGGTTGTTTAATGATGAAAATAGCATTCACCTGTGTTCATTATCTGATTTTTCTCTAGATATTCTGATCAGAGCTACACCTTTAGCCGGGCAATACTGTGAAGATAGAACTAATTTAAATGTGCAGGAATCTTAAATGTTATGTTTGCATGATTATCCATAATGGATATAATGTCATATGTTGGAGGGAGATGTTTCTCCACATGGTCATAGTTTGTATATTTTATCATTTTTTGCATCGTTGAAATCACAATTTATCAAAATAAACAGCTATAACAACCAATCACTCCCTGTGTATTTATAGTCCTGTGCGTTCTGGTTTGATGACTTTTTGCTTTTTTCATTAAAAAATATCTGCACCGGTTTTTCCCTGCCTACTGTCTCTGCATTTGGGTCCACCTGCTTCACTCACCCACCCTGACAGTTTACAACCAACAGTTTAATCACTGTTCTAAATATCTGCTCATGGTATATATTTAACTCCTTGTAACCATAAATAAACACAATAATGGGTTCAAGAAGATTAGCAAAAACGTTAGCTGCAGGTACAGTAAAAGCAAACTGTCTCAACCCAACTATTTTACCTCAAAGTATCATACTTAAGTGTAAGTTAAATCCCTTTTTGTTGAAAATAGCCACATCAGGGTGGGAGCAGTCTAAATTGTAAACACATTAACTAGCCAGCAGTCATAAATCTTCTTGAAAACCTCAACTATTTGTTCTGTGTTAATATTCCTTTTGTATATTTCCGTGTTGTAATGGTTTAATCTGAGGTTTTCTGAGACAATAACAGTAGACTTGGTACAGAGAACTTCCATCTGTTTAGAGTTGTGGGTGTGTTTATCTATTATTTTCCTGAATTATAAATGATTGTAGTGCTGCTTCTTACTGCTTACCAGCAAACTGATACTGATGCTATCTCTACAATGGCTAATACACAGCCTACTCAGGACTCAGGACTTAGGCAATTAAATCCTCACCCGCAGAAAATGGCTAACAAGAGAGCAATGTCGGAGTGATTAATAGAGTGTTAACAAAATGGCCCTTCAGTCTGATTATCAGGCCATGTCTTAGTGAGGTTCTTGCTGACAAATGTGTGATTTAAAGTGTGAATTCAACAAGCCACGGCTCTCTTTAAAAAGCTGTGGGCTCTGAACTGTCCTTACATTCTGTCACCCCTCTGTGTTCTTGTTTTCTATGTTGAGTGAGTGAATCATCCTCTCCAGCTATAGTCTCATCCAGATCAATGGAGATCTCCACATGGGTTCTCACAAACCTCCCCGCTCTTCCTCCTCGCTCTGCCATTGCCATGGAGACTCTACCGAGCGGTCTCGCTACATGGTGGGACTTGTCAGAGACACGCAATGCTTCCTAGTGGTCCCGCAGGCACACATGGATACATACAGTGACAGTTCTTCAATTAAGGAGATGAAAGAAATAGATTCATCTATACCCCCTGACTGTCCAGCTCACTGCCCCCTCTCCTTTCACCCAGTTCCTCATCCACATCTTTACAGTTCAACATACAAGTTCTTGGCCTTCTGAGAGGTCCTATAGCACAGACAGCTTTAGATTTCCCCAGTGTCTGATGGATAACAGGTTTTTGACAAGTTCACATAATGTCAATGAAGTCCAGTGGGAAATAGAGGACCCAGGTGACTGCACACATACAGAAAACTGAGAAAAAGGATTAGAACAATAAGCAAATGTCACGAGGCACTGGGAAGTTTCTAGCATACAAATAGGTAGGTGGTGAAGATGGTAAACATTATACCTGCTGTTGTTACTGCGAGCATGTTAGCAAGAAGAAATTGTCTCATAATGAATATATTGGTTATTCTTGGCTAGATTTTAAAAGAGATTTTAAAATCCATGACGTCATCCCAATGTAAAGTCTATGGGCTGAGCGGGAACCCCCGGGTGGGGCCATCGGGAGAAACACTACTATGCATATTCAGTGGGCTGCATACCCCCAATAAAGTAAACCCCAGAAGCAAACATGGAAACTAGAAACTTTTTTGGCTCATGCACCAGGCGAGCAATTCTCATTCGAATGAATAGGCGCCATCTTTGAGTCTAGTAATACATCCATGTCAGAAAGCAGACAAAGGAGAAAATGCAACAAGTTAGTTACTTAAACTACGCCTACACTAAGCTGGCTAAATTCTGAAACAAAAACGACATGAGTCCACAGCAAGAGTTTCAGCTCATTTCTCCAAATACCTCTGTCCACATTAAAGCACCGAAACATCCTTTATCCTCCTACTGGGCATGTGCGGAGGGCACACGGGTAAGTCGGCCACAAAAAACATTCTGAGGTTGCAATCTCGGGGGAGAAAAACGCTGTTTTAGTCTGGACGGAGGGCCAAAACGGAGAGAGATTATTTAGTCTTAGTCTTGTCAGTGTGTATGTTTTCTTTTCTCTGTGCCAATACTGCAAATGAATTCCCTATTGTCAACAAGATTCGATGCTGTAGCAGTGCACAGTCCTGTTGGGGGTTGCCAAAGTCAGAAATTTTCAAATTCTACACACATAGTGGCTTTCCCATTAGCCAAATGGCGACACTGACACCACAATAGGTCACTTTGGTAATGGAGGCAGGCATAGAAGTCATTTTATACTTACATGTTTCATACATCGTCCAATCACGTGGGTCACGTAGGCGTTCATTCAGTCTGCATACAGCAACGCTGAGCTCTGCATCCTCACTGTTACACTGCTGCCTGCTATCAGACATTTCCAACTCCTTCAACCTCCCCAGCCTCCTCCTGCATTAGCATTTACTGGTTAAGTTATAAAGTTTTAAAGTTTCAAGTGCTCATAAAATGTTGTGTATCTCAGTGTCAGTCTGTGTCAAGCTTGCTCGGATTTATTCCAGAGCAAGACTCACATACCAAACTAAAATGTAAACTATTGCTGTAAATGGTTAAAACCATGACAGGAGTTTACCGACTGAATAAGTGTGCTGCAATTTCTCCTCCTTTCTGCCTGAGCAGTTATCTCTGGTGAGATCGCCTCGTTGGTCTACTGAGAAAGAGACCAATCCCCAAAAGTGACAGCGTACTGGTGTTGGGGCACAAATTTGTTGTGACAGCTAGTAGTTCTGTGACCCAGTCATGTAGCAGAAAGAAGAGAGCATCTTCCCAGAGTTAACTGGTGCATCTGCAGCTACTTCTTTACTGGAGAAAGAGAGTAAACAAAGAGAGAGAGAGAAAAAAAGGGGAAAAAACAGTGACAGACCTCTTTAGAGACAGGCAGGGCACAGAGTTAAACATTAGCAGTCCAAACAATATGAGGAACAACTCTCTCTTGATAAATAAAACATTCAGCATTTCCATTAATGCTGATCTCCAGAAGGCTCGATGGGCCGGGATGAGAAACAACAAGTGCGCTGCAGTAGAGTACATTTCTCAGTGTCTGCATGCATTGTGTGCATCTTATTCTGTGTGTGTGTGTGTGTGTGTGTGTGTGTGTGTGTGTGTGTGTGTGTTTGCCAGCTCTTTCTTCCCACGACGGAGTAATTTGCTAATTCTCAGAGGATGGGGGTTATAAACAGCTTTTTTTTTTTTTTGCATTATAAACCACTAGCTATTAAAAGTGTTTTTTTTCCTGTCAGCAGTGTGTTATTGCATTGCATTGCATGAGAAAAGCATCAGCTGCCACTCAATCAGGATATATGGCAGAACAGAATATCCAGACTTCTGTAGAAATAACCAGAAATAACCCGAGCAAATGAGAAGCCGAAGAGATTATTCCAACCCATCGAGCTGCGGTGGTAAATAAACCTCAGAGGAGGACTAAAACTCAGACCACAGAACCCAATTACTTTTTTAGCGATGTGGAATGTATTCTCCCTGCAACTTTTGATAAGTTACACTAATATCAAGACAGAGTGAAATCCACACGTTCCAGTAAATGGGAAATAAATAAAAATAGATGACGCCTGCTCTTTCTAGCCACAACATGACTTATATGTTATGAATTAGAAATGAAGTTTCCCTCTCAAAAACTCATCAGGACTGTGTGTGTGTGTGTGTGTATGGTATGATCAGATTTGATTGACAGTGGTGTTTCCATGGCAACATAAGCAAATGAAAAGGCTGACAATTATTTTCATAATTAACTGATCTGCTGACTATTTTCTCGATTCACCAATTAATCGTTTAGTCTATAAAACAACATAAAACAGGGAAGAATGCCCATCACATTATCCCAGAGCACCAGAGGTGACGTCAAATATCAAATATCCTGGTCCAGTCTAAAACCTAAAAATATTAAATTTACTATAATATACATGAACTGTGTGTGTGTTACTGCAGGACCGTTTTTAATGTGTAAGAAAAGTAGCGATTTCTCACTTTTGAGAACTTAGAACAATCATATATTTGGCATTTTTGCTTAAAAAGGACTCCATTTATTTTCCTTCAATCGACTAAAGGATTATTGACTAATTGATGCTGCTTTAATTATGATTCATATTTTTTACATGGTTGAATTCTGATTGGTGGACAGAAATTTACATTTTTTTCACATTTCTTTTTTTGAATTTTTGTTCTGTTTTTTCTTTTCTGTCCTTTATTATTCATAAATATTGTAATTTGTCATCCTTGCTTTGAGTTTTTAATTGAGATCTTTGTACAAGCCAGCTTCCATCTCTTCTGCACATATTGTGTATTTGAGTAGTTATGTGAATGTATTTGTCTACATATGTAATTTACATCTCTGTATCTTTAAGATAAAACATACAAATGAATAAAAAAGAAATAAAAATTAAATTAGTGGGTAAAAAAAAGCATCACATTTTTCCAAGAGACTTCAAAGCAGTGAGAAAAGACAAAACACAAATAAAGAAATCTCGAGAATAGAAGAGGTTATAGGTCGTTCATACAAGTGCTTAAAATTATCAAATTTTTTTGATGACAGGAAACCTCTTGTGACTGTATGAATTATTATTATTGGGTCTCAGAGGCAAAGGCAGAAGTAATGTCATGTTACTGTAAAATAAAAACATCATCATCCTCTCAGGGAGGATGATGGATTGGACTGTTGGGTCAAAAAAGCATGTGACTTTGACACTGGAAACAGATGTTCATTCCATTTCCTACAAATAGCCACCATTGATTTAAAACATGACTGTGATCTTTTTCTGACCATAACCAAGTATTTTTTCTACTAAAACTTAACCAAACCTCAACTAAAGCAGCTGTAAATTTGTCATATGAACCATTTTTGTAACGTTTATAAAGCACAAACTTGAGCTTCTGTACTTTGATTAGCTGCTGTGAAACAACATTACATAACAGTACTTCTGCAGTTATTTTGGTGAAAGTAATGCAAAAGTAGTGTAATAAGGAATGTGTTTCTCTACACAGACAGTAATATTGTAAAGTAACGTATTACTTTCAAATGAAAGTAACTAGTAACACGTAATATATTACATTGTGAAAGTAACTTGCCCAACACTGGCTGCGATATGTGTTACTGGTTAGGAGTTAATGGGTCGACTGAGATGCACTTAGCAGAAACCATCATCGGCGAAACCGTACAGAAGTGCAACAAAGAGCGCTACTGATGCAAGCACGTGTGCCTTTGCAACAGGACATCTGCATGCTGAAACGCACGAGTGTGTGCTCCTCAGCAGCTCCTGCCCGCCGCAATGAAATTACCGCCTTTATCAGAACGTAATCACTGTTATTGTGCTGTCTCTCCATTTGCACTGTCACACAGCCGGAGGAAATGGCTGCAAATGGGTTTGGTGCTGCTGCAGATGGCAGATGTTTTGAATAATTAAAAAAAAGCTCTGAGGAATATTCTCTTCTTTAAATAATAATTTGTTTCTGATATGGTTTTTGTGCACAAACAAATGTGATTAACCTTGTTATGGATTACTAAAATTACTTCTACTTCTACTTCTATATTTTTCATTTCAAAAGTTTAACTGCTGGACACAAGACGTCTCCTACTTCACTGAAACCATCACACCTGTGCAGGTAGCATATTGGACCATGATTATGAGTTGACAAATCTTGTTCGTATGTTCACACTTTAAACTCAGATATAAGTTTGAGCACAGGGAAACTTTCCTCCTTCTGCAGGTGAACGTATAAAACTCACCTACATCATTCAGCTTAGTGAAGCTCAAACATCCAAGTAACAACAAGCAAAACACATTTTTGAGTGGAGGGGGACTTTAACATGTGGTGCTGTATTTTTGCTGAGGATTGAAGGTGATATTTGCAGGTTCTTGCACGTTTGCAGGTTTAGAACTGAATGTATTTAAATCCTTTGAATTCATTTGAACAAAAAAGACAATGTCAGTTCACAAATCTCTTACTAGTTGCCTCCATCTTTTCATTCAGAATTCAATTCTATGTTCCTTGTCATTTAATTTACAAGATCTATAAAGTAAGGGTTTCCAGCTGTGTTTAGGGTTCTATATAATGTGTCTTTCAGCATTTGCAAACGTTATTGTCTTTACTTTAGAGGCAGAACGCTGAAGGATGAGTTCATTTTCTGAGGCAAAGATTCTTTTGGGAGGGACGTGGGCTGCAGTTTATTTGAAATGTAGATTCTGAGCCGTGTCTGTTGCGCTTTCATCCTGTCCATGAAAAATGCATGCTGTGATCTCATTATCCTGCTCTCCTCTTGGAACGCTACATAAAATCAATCCGGGGCAGAGGAGGGGTGAGAACACTACAGATTCTTCTTCTCTTTCACAATGGGTGAGAAGAGGCCCTACAAGTGGGAGGAGAAGTGTAGAGGGGTGTGTGGAAGTGTGTGTGAATTCTGCACGTGTGTATTGAAAGCACTAAACTGGTGGTTTTGGCGTGAATTTAGCGCATTAAATGCTTGATTTCCTACCTCTCAGGCAGCTAAAGGTTTCCATTTATTTCAGTAAACCTAAGATAGAAAATCCTTAAAAATTAACAATCCGCTGCCTTTGTTGTTGGTATATTTTATTGTCAAAACTGCATTATTGATGTGTTTTCCCTCTTTCCTCCTCTAACATCTCAGCTGAACAGTTTTGTTTTATTTGCAGAGATTTCTGCTGCATCCCGATTCAATGGAAGTTGAGGAGAATTTAATCACGTTTCAAAACGGTATCTGCCTTCAGATGTAACTTTTGGAAGATGAGTACATTTAATATTTGAATTGTAATAATCTGTCTGGTAGTGCAAAAGGTTGAGCGTTATACTCCAGTGGAGGGCATTTGTAGAACATACTGACTCTTCTGCCCTACAGTAACTATTAGGGATGTGCAGAGAGCCCAGTATTTGTATTTGTATCTGTATTTGTTGAGGCAGAAAAAATATTTGTATCTGTATTTGTATTCGAATGAAAGTGGAAAGAGGCTTAAAAAATCCTGTTTTTGTTTTTATTACACTTTTAATTTTAGAAAACTAAAGTGTTACAATAAGTGTTCATGAATAAACTACCTTTCGAAGTAGGTCCCCAAACCGGGTTTTGAACTGGAGTCTCCCAGATAATAGACCACTGCACTGATTACTGAGGTAAAACTTCACTCATCACCTCTTTGCAGTCAGACCTCTAC
Organism: Thunnus thynnus; assembly: GCF_963924715.1. NCBI lineage: Eukaryota > Metazoa > Chordata > Actinopteri > Scombriformes > Scombridae > Thunnus > Thunnus thynnus. The sequence goes on along the minus strand of NC_089524.1, from coordinate 6,441,624 downwards.
CTATTTATACACCCATAACACAGAGACAGCACACCATGTAACGTGTAGGGAGGAACTTCAAAGGCAATTATTGCTTTGCATTTTTCATTTATTGCCTATTTTTTACAACCTAACTTTGTGGAAAGGAGAAGGGGAACAACAGGTTATGGAGAGTCCCTTTGGAGCACTTTGCATGTGTCAGCAGCTCAGCTTTATCTCTGGGGAACACCCCCAACAAATAATTTTTAAAATTTTTGTATGAAACAAATATTCATATAGAACCCAATATTTGTGCTTTGCCAAATAATGTATTTGTATTCAGGCACACCCCTAGTAACTATACGTTCAGGGACACAAAGTTCCAATAAAGGTTGAAAACAGTGGATTGCCATTAATTGTACAATAAACTCAATTATGGTGATTGAAAACCAGAGAAAAAGGATGCTATAAACAACAGTCAGACCAAAGGAGACTGGATTGTAGACTAAGCTAGCTATCAAATAATTTATATTCTTCATGCCTTTATGAAACAAAAACCCAGTAAGATTAACATTAGGTCCCCATAGGAGACACAGTACAGTAATTACTCTCGTCATAGCAGTCCCATAAAACATCCACTCTGTTGGCCCTTTCAAGTTTCTCTTTGATATAAAGTGTGAAGACCATGCTAGAAAAGTCATTGAAGGTTTTAGCTACACCTGATTTCAGCAAGTTTATGACTGCTGGCCCAGTATTTGGACCTCACTGTCTGGGACACTGCTTATACTGTTCTTTAGGTGACTTAACAGATCAGTCTTATTTCCCAAGCGCAGTCCACCATGAAGGGAGAGTGATGGGGGGTAGGCCTGATTTTCATGTTTGAAGAAGTTTTCCAGGTTCCCATCACGGGTCTGACACTCAATGCTTCCCCTTTGTCGACATTAATATAATCACCCAGAGAGTTATTGTAAATTAAAGATTACAGAGGGAGTGTGACTTCATTCTCTGCTCAGGACACCATCACCCCATTATATCTTTACATAGCAAATACTTGTTTGCTGCTATATTGATGTTCAAATTGTCATATATTGGACAATCAAGCTTTTAAAACTTTACACAACATGCATGCAACAGACACGATATTATAAAGTCTAGCCTAGGTATTCCTATACTGTGATTTCCTTCTCACAGCATTAATGAATTCACCATTAACCATTAACCTGAACAGTTTATGATGTTGTATATGGTATCATTGTAATCCTTGGCCATCAAAACATAGGGGTAGACATCACTTTTTCTGTGTTATCATGTTTGGTTCAGGAGATATGATGCAATATACATAATTAGGTTATGGTGGAAAGTAAATTGGTCGCCATGGCCACCACAAGGTATTTTTGCGATGGCTCCATTTCTGAAAATGTTCAGGGTCCCAAACTGTACAAGTGTGCCAAGTTTCATGCTTTTATGAAAAAGTGAACATAATTTTCACATATCACCTGGACTATCGTAAATATACACATAGAGTCCACAAGAGTAAAAATAAAAAGAGTAAAATACTTCCATAGCTACTAACTGGGTGAGTACCAGCAGATAAGAGCATTCGAGGAGTGTAGATAAAAGATGTCTGTCAATATTTGCTTAGTCACAGATCTGACAAAGTGGTGGATGTAATGTCAGTTAAGCAGAAACTGCAGTAGAACTATGCCAATAAGCGTTGCTATTAGCAACGGTATGTTAAACTGACACCAAGAAAACTGTCACTCTCACCTATTGCAAGTCAAGTCATGATGTTTAACTTTGGTGTCCGATGTAAAAGTCACACGTCCTGTTGACCCGCCATTCACCCAGATATCCTTCACGCAGATGTTTTGTGATGATACCGGATGTGACGCTGAGACAACAGTTAGTACTGTCATCAGTGAGTGAGATGTTGTTTATATGGAAAAAGTAAAAAAAAAAAAGGTCATTTGTGTTCCTGGAGACAACTCAACATCAGCAGCTGCTATTTGTTGTTCTACAGTTGTAATCTCCGCTGTCTAAAAACATAATTGTTTGCTTCTCTCTGTCCTGATGTTATTACTGACACGTCTGAACAAGCCTCGACCCCTCTTGCACTTGCTCGTGGACTTGCATCTTCTGTTGAGCCTGATAACATCTAGGTTTTATGGGAAATGGCGTTCATTCAATAAAGGCTGCTAAAAACATAAATATTGAGTCAACAACGGTATTAGATTAAAAAAAAAAAAAAACATCCTTATCTAAACATATGAAAGAGCCACACAGCATATGGTTCTGTTCCAAGGCTGGGTTTTTACTTATTAGTGTAATTACAAATGTTAATTAGGTTTTTAATGAGGTTTTTTATACTTTTGGAACAGAGCCTGGACGTTCCAGCTTCACTTTGGCCCCTTATTTACTTTTTGCAGCTTTTTAGAATGTCACAGAATACTTGATTGGACCACCGAATAAATTTTTGAAAATGGTCTCTGCAGCATCAGCACCGCACAACAGTCAGGATAATCTACTTCAAGCAAGTTTCTAGCCTCTCCATGTCAAATATTGTACTGAAATGAATAGAAACCAAAGGCTGTGGGAGGTAGGACATCAGTCTGAGCACATCCGGTATGTTTAAGTAGTAATGCAAATAAATATTGTCACTTAAGCTGCTGTTAGTGTCAGAGAGTGTCTGAGTTTGTAAGTGTAGGAGGAACATAAAAATATGGATATAACTGTGTATCTTCTTTATGTTCTCCTCCCAGGAGAAAAATCATCTTTCCTTCCAGTGCAACAGTTTTTTAATTTTTTTAATTTGTTCTCTACAGGATGTTCTCATTGCTAAATTGGCAGCAGGTGGGGAGCAATACATGTAGCTGCAGTTTAACCAATTACAGTAATGATGGGTGAGGGCCGTGTCTCATTTCCCACTGTAATGGGCTAAAGTGAGCACACCTCAGAAAACACACTGCATACCAATGGTACACCTGAACTGTTGTAGTTCCCAGCTGTGTGTGTTCAGGTTCATCTGCAGGGTGTTTGTACTGTTAAATGTATTGTAAGGAATCCCTATTTATTCCAATTATGGTTGCCATGGGGACCATTGGCCAAAGGCTAAAGTGAGCTATGTCCTTGGCCCTTTGAGCGATTAATGGCCTATTCAGTCCACTACCGTTCGATTGATGTCCTCCTCTTCCTTCTCATCAATATAGGCACAGCTGTCTTTACCGTCCTCACAGTTAGATTAATGTAGCCTTCAGCCCTCAGTATCAGCATCAAGGATCTGGGCTCTGCTGCAGTGTTGTGCTGCGAAAAAAGAGGAACCAATTAATCTTTTCTTATGAGATTTTTACGAGATTGGTACGTAGTCGGTCTGTATTGGCTCATACTGCTGCCAGGAAATAGCCATAGCCTCACACAATGAGTCAGTTATTGACAAAAGTTCTCACCTTCACCAGGTGGTGACTGACTGACACATGTTTTCCCCTCAGGTCTAACCATAGCTGCATGATTTTGTAATACTCATTCAGTACTACAAATGCATATACTCGACTGATACCAGCTTTAGTACACACTCAATGCTTTTCCCATACCGTATACGAACTGCTATCCCTACATTGAAGAGGCTGCTTGGGGTCAGATAGTAGACTCAGTGCTCAGCCTGGTCACCAGAATAAAATGTTGGTATTGTACGTTTCTGCAAACCACAGAAACGTTGAATATCTACATTTCAACACGTGTAATACATAGCATATTAACATTTCAACAAAACGTATCATCTCAACATAGGAAGTAAGTTGGCAGCAAGTTGGAAGTCAGCAGAGAGTATGGTTCGAGACCACCTCGAAACCAATGCACGCTTCCTGTTTCAACCGACAAAAGCGGGTGGGTGTTTTTAGCGAGACATCAAGACATTTGCAGCCGTTTTTCTGGCGAGAAAACCGGGTGTTTTTAGTGAGACATCGGCCGTTTCTATTTTATTTTTTATTTTTATTTTAATCCAAACCATGATCTTTTCCTAACCCTAACCAAGTGGTCTTTGTGCCTAAACCTAACCAGACCTTAACCACAGCATTGTCACACCATAAAATATCATTATTCAACGGATAGAAATGTTAATATGATGCGTATTACACATGTTGAAACATATATTCAATGTTTCTGTGGTTTGCAAAAATGTACAATACCAACGTTTTGTTCTGGCGATTGGCTTGCAACGCTCGTTAGCCTGTGGATGCTATTCCCAGCTGAGTTTGGCGAGACTCAGTGCAGCAGTTTGGAACAGAGACTAATTGTAGAGCATCTTAGTGTTAGAGGTAGGAGTACTTAACCACTAGTAACACAGAACGATGTTTTTACAAGCTTGTATTGTGCACAAGGACGCCCCTTACAGGAATAGACAGTCCAGGCATGTTTTTTGCTTGTTGGTGGCAGTAGCGTGTAAATAAATGCACAAATACAACAACGAAGGCAGTGAAGAAGAAGACATGCAAACATGGATGTAAACAATTAAAATGTCTAAATCTGCTCTGCAAATGTTTTTATGAAGAAGAAATGCATTTAATACTTTTGTTAGACCTCAAGGATGCACTTAATGTGTTTTGGTAAGAAACTTTAAGAAATGTTTTGCAAATTAATTTAAATATCTCTATCATCTCTATGGATTTATTATTCCTGATACTGTCATAATACAACAGAGATGTGTGTTCATAGATTTTTGCTGATTTCTTGCAAAAAAAAAATACACAAATAGAATGAACGCAATTATCACAGTAAGTAAAGTAAAATATGTTATGATGTCACAGCTTTATGTAGCCTTCAACTTAATATTTTGAAAGGATAATGAAGGATTAATTGCTTTGTTTACTCGCAATATTGGTACATCCTGTTCTTGTGACCTAAATGGTGCACAAAGGTTGATAAATTTAGAGGTCCAACCTGGTATATTTGGAGGCAAACATCCCAGTGCTGTTTTCTTAAAATTACATGCAGCACACTGGAGCATGCACTCAATCCCAGACTGCATGGTTGCGGAGTCTGCCTGTACTGTCATATATTGACTTTGTCTTTGCTGTAATCTCATTGGGATAATGGACTGTACAGAATACTTTCAGTCTATTTTCAACCCAAGGCTTATTCAATCATTTTGCCCTTTAACACGGTTAAGAGAGATTTGTTACCATTATCGTTACAGAGCACTATCGATGGGATTAAATGTACAAAAGGTGTAACAGGATAAACTGATTCAACACGACACTGAGTGATGTTTATGTGGAAACTGTTTAATGAGGGAGTGGAAACTGATGAGGCATCCGGTTTCTCCAGCGCTGTCATAAGCATGAAAAGGTTGACTTTGAGAGTCATGCTCGGATGCACGTGGAGGATGAACTCTCCCAGATCCGAGGCTGTAAATCCACAATCTTTTCTTCTGGTGTCACCGAAGCCACTTCATGTGAAAGACGACACCACCGTCGCCTCCTCCTCCCTGCACGCTCTGACTATTGAACTGGCCAGTGGAAATGTCAGGTTATACATGTTAACTCGCTGGCATTTCAATAAACAACAGGTCTGAAGAGGATCAGGGCACGTCCTATTCTGTGTCCTCAAATGGTTCCGTCTTCCTTGCACCACTGCTACAGTATGTAATAATATAATCATTATAATTGCAGCGTTTAGGAAATCCTCCAAAACATCAGTAATAGGTTGGGTGAAACCACTGATAATGATATTTGTAATGATTGTAATGTGTGGGAGCATACATTGAAACAAAGGGTGTAATTTGTAGATGAGAGAGTACGAAGCATCCACTAATAATGATTATGTAATTAGATGGTTCGGAATTACAATGAGTTTAATTTTCATTGTTATATGAGAAGAGAACCCAGCGTCTCATCTAGTCAGGTGGTTGAATCCGGTTTGTGTTTGGTGGATTCCTCTGTGGAACTGAGCTATCTCCTCTCAACCAGGCACCTCTCAGCTGGTGTAATTTTCTGTCAAATTGTTCGACTAATTAAATTGGCCACCCTGTCGGTCGGCGCTGACAGACAAAGATCAAAGCCCCGAGGCTCAGAACATGGAGCGCAGACATGAAACTCCAATGTAAACTGACTTTGCCGAGGATATAGAGGAGTGAAAGAAAGCCGAGGCGACGGGGACAAGCGGGAATTTAATTAAAAAGATGCTGGATTGACGAGGCATTTCGTTGAAACAGAATAAGGTGGGAAAGGGATCTGTGAGGTGACAGACATTTCATGACATATCTCTCAACAACAGAGGTGAAGGGAACATAAATCATCTTTAAAAAAAAACACATAAGCAATAACAAAATTGCAAGTGGCCCTCAGAGGTGGAATCAGTCATGGAAAAAGAAACTTCGAAATAGAAAGAGAAATGCGTAGAAGGGTTTAGAAGGTCTTCTTCTGTAATCTGGGTGACATTAGCCTAAAGAGGCTGATCACATGATCTGAGTGTAATCAAATCCCCCCTTTTGCAAACAGTTGAGAGAAAGCAGACAAGAGGTAATGATGATGGAAGGACACGGAAGAATCAAGCATTGAAGTGAGCATAATCATTAGTGAGGAGAAACTAGAGCCAAAGCAAAGAACCATGAAACACACAGTGGTCTATATTATGAGTGGTCGATAGACTAGAAAAGCAATATATGAATTCAGTCCATTTACCACTTACCATTACCATTGGCTGAATAGTATTTACTCCGGCCGCAAGAGGCAAACGCAGGTTAATGGCACTTTCATTTTCCCTTAACTTCCCCAAATTTCCTTGAGTTGTTTTAGAAGACATCCTCAATTGGCAACATGAGAGAATGTTGAACAGGACCACAAGTAAGAAACAATAAATGTTTCTTGGGGTACATGAAGTTTATTCCTTTTTTTTTTTACTTGATATGTTTTGGCGGTGATGTGTTCAAATGTAGTAGCACAAGAAGAGAAGAGTCACCAAACTAACTGAGTTACACAGCAATCTCTATCTGCATTCTGCTAATTGTAAAGCTCGTAACATTAGTCACCATAAGCTAGTGGTGATACCACATCAAGTCAGGCTGTAGCTGTCAAACGCATCAGTGTATAAAACTGAACAACAGTGTGTTTTATTACCTAAGAAGTGATTATTTAACCCATAAGAACCCCACGGTGACACAGGTGTCACCAACCCTTTCAATGTTCTGGAAAATTCCTTATTCAGCTTTATCCTTGACTTTAACTCATGAAGTCCCTCAGTGACATCTACTGAACGTCCTGTTGCAGTCATGTGACAATGTGTGAATCTGTGTACCCATGACATCACCGGTGTGCCTGGTCAGCAAATGTGACAGAACTAGCTAATTTTAAAAAGCTTGTTTTTTGTTACTAAAAGGTAAGTTTCAACCCATTTAACAATTCTGATGCTTTAATAAGACGTCCTGTATTACATTTAACCTGTTCTGACCACATTTCTTGAACAAATTGATATAAAACAAGTTAGGGAAATATCATTGTGACATATATGTGACATTGCGGATCTTTGACACTGGGGGGTAGAATTTTTTAAAAAAGTTCAGAAATTTGTTCCTTGTGGTCCATTTGGTCTGTTTGATATTCCCCATAATTTTCCTTTAAGGAGAACTGGGTCCGGGTTCTTATGGGTTAAGAGAGATTATGTCATTTCTTCTTTCACAAGTTAAGATCAAATTATACTTTCTGTGTCCTCATAGTCTTTGGGGTTTGTGGACTGAATGTTGGTAATAGAACAATTAACCTTCATGATAAAAGAAACAGTTGTTGGCTGTTGATTGCAGATATTTAAAAAAAAACGAAAAAACATTTCATGTTCATATTTTGTATTTTGTAAATAAAGTCAGTAATTACATTGACCATTTTCCATCAGTCTGAGACAAAGCTGTTCTCTCTTTCCATTATTTTTTTTGCAATATTTGTTGACACAGTAAAACTGAAGAGAACATAACATGACTGTCCTCCCAAGAAAAACAACAGGATCAGTTATTAATGCAAGTGCCCCAAAATGACATACAGTAGTTCAAGTGACAGCGACCATCTAGTGAGTATGATGGGAGCAGAGGAGGAGATCAGGTGACATTATTATAGAGCGACAAAGTTTAAACATAGGCAACAAAAAATCAGACTTTAAAACAGGACATCACTGTTCGTTTCCTGTTTACTAACCACGACTCAACACTGTTTTTTAAAAACCATGATGACGATCGTCCCCTGACTTTAACCGCATGGTTATCATTGTAACCATGACAATGTAGATTTCGTAATCTTAAGGAAATGGTAATTTGAACCCAAACCACAATGTGTCTTGTATTTAACCAAAACCATGATCTTTTGCTATTATCCAATTAGATCAGATCAGAAAATGCTTGTATGTACGTATATTCTCAAACTCTTGTTTCAGAAATATAACATGAATTTGGTAATGTCATATTACACAATGAATTGACCTAAATACTAAATCTAAAAACTGATGCCTTAAAGCCCAAACATTACAATTTCCATATGTGATTCATATGAAATATAAAGACAAAGACAAAAAGTAATCCATTTTAATGGTAGTTCATTGGTAAAATAACACTTCAGGCATCTTCAATCTGTCTTTACAAACTCAGTCAGTCTTACAGTCATAGACACACACACACATTCACACACATCTATTATACACTCAAATATACCCCCATTGAATAGAAGGAGCAGCGTTGGGAAGGTGTTACGCAGTCAAGTCAAATCATCTCTTTCATTTCACAGCCGAGTGAAGATGTGTAACTGATGCTCCATGATCCCATTCCCAATGATGATGTGTCTGTCCAGCCTCGGGGTGCCGCGTAGTCGAATGCTGCTGCTGCTGCTGCTGCTGTATGTGTGGGTCTTGTTCACGCTGCAGGGGCGACTGTAACTGCATCAGAAACAGGAGCTCCACTGAGATGCATCTCAATGAGAACAGAGGAGGATGTATTCTCACACCAAGAGCTAAAGATTTTACTTCTCCAGTACCGTGCAACGCGTGTTCCCCCGCTGCTCCATCCGATACAACATTTAAGAATAAAGTCGTTACCAGACACAAAATAACTAGTGGATAACTCTTACACATAAAAATGCATGTCTATTATCACAGAAATATGAACATAAGGTGGAATTTCAGTCCATGCTGATTGGTCCTGTTATATGTGATGGTGAAAAAGATGAAATCCTTAAACAAATTAAGAAATGTAGAACATAAAATTGTCTATTTCAGTTGCTAGATGGATCTGGGCTTAGCACTCATCTACAGTACATCATTCTCTGGTGTTTCACTGACAGAGCCCTCAAACCTCTGTATCCTTAAACTGCCCATATTTGTCCTTGAGGAAATAGCCTAGAATACTCATCATATTCAAAATCATAGATTTAGATAATTGATGGGATTATAATTATCAACATTGTCAGTATGAAACATGTAAACCTTTAGCTTTGAAAAAAATAATTTATTTAGTTATTCATTGTAATTTTTTCTTAATAATATAGAAACCCTTTTGTTTAAAAATTGTCTTTACCTTCAATTTTGTTTTTTTCTAGTTAGTGGGTCCATTGTATATTGTATAATGTTGCCATACTATGCAGTATCCCTCTTCTTAGAAATATTTTAAAATTAAAATGTTAATATTTTTGTATTTCTATGATTATTTTTGCAACTATTTTGTGTAGTAGACCCGTCAGCGTCTGTCTCAGTCCAAGATTCAAGGTTCAAAGTTTAAGGTTAGGAGCTAAAACTCAGTTTGCAGAAACTGAACTCTTTCCTTTGCCTTCTTTTTTTCTGTTTTCTCGGTGACCAAAGAGCTCTATGAAAGAGTGATATAATCACATTATGGAATAATAGAACCAATAACAAGAAAAACTAAACAAAATTGACAAACAGAAGCACACTGTGACAAGATAATTATGACTTTTTTTTCTATTTAAATACAAACATACCAGTTAGATTGATATAATGCCAAATCTATGTCTATGTTTACTGGAGAACATGCACATGTGCTGGGTTTCCATCCACCTGTTTTTATGCACAATTTGTTGAAGTGGAGATGCCAAAAATGTGATCAAATCTGAGGTGCAGATGTTGGCATATCGATAAAAGATGTGACAAAAGTGCAATGGAAACAGACTTTGTAACTAAATCATGACAGACATGAAGCATGTGGCTTAAAATTCCTCTAAAGACATGAAAAATAACATCTCCATCATGTTTTCTACATTATTTTTCACCATTTGAGGTTTGACTGGTGCTCTTTTAATTATGAGCTCTCATCCTGTTGCACCATCTTCTTCTTGGGACTTTATAGTAACAAATGTGGGGTCAACACACACAGCATGCATTAAAATAAACAAAATGAACCAAAAAAAGACATTAAGAACAGAATATCAACAAACAAAAGGCCAACGCAGCTATAAATAATCACTGTTTGCTTCAAAATATACAATCACAGGATGCATTAGCCAGATTTTTCGAGTAAATGCAGTAGTTCGTGAGAAAATAGTTTAAATGCCCTACATTCCTCTGCATTTCACTGACATCTGTGAAAAAGCTGTTAAGAATAATATTAAGTGATTGCTTCTAATATTACACGGAAGTTTATCTTTACCCTGCGCTACAGTAAATACGGCATTCCCAAATATGGAGGCTTAAACTTATTTAAACTAATCTGCTGTTATCTGTGCCATGGGAACTGAAATGAGCTTAAACCTCTTTTCAAGTTTTAAGCTGTGTCCTGTTCGTACTTCCCCGCAGCAATAATAGCATTTGTGCAGCGCCAAAAGAAATCAGTTATATGACATGGCACCTTTTTTTTAAAATACTTCCTGAGCTAAAAGGGATTGTGATCAGTAAAGCCAGGTAAGAGCAGAGCAAAGTGAACGGCTAGCCTCAGACTGAGCTTTTGTTCCCATGACAGCAGCAGCAAGTCTGCAGTGAAATTTCACTGATGAGCACAACGTGTGTCACACATCACATAAGATAATCTTAAGAAAATGAGAGTATAGAGTATGTTGAGCTTCCGTGTTCATGAAATTTGCATGGGAGTCAAATCCGGCTTCTGTTTGACGGGCATAGCTCGTACAAATCATTGAGGTGATTAACTGAATATAATTTGCCTCGGTGATGTGATTGCACTGCCAGCTTAGAGGCGAGGGAGGAAAAAAAATCAACAGGGTGGGAGTTGAAGGGAGGGAAAACAAGGATTCTGGGCAGCAACATCCCAGGAGTCTGGTTGGTAGACAGACACTGATGTTGAAATTCAGATCACACACATGCCTGCAAACCATGCTGCGCACCAGGGAGGGAGAGGATGAGAGACGGGGGGGGGGGGGGGGGGGGGGGGGGGGGGGGGATCAGAGGGGGGAGTAAGAAAGGGACAAAGGTAAACTGAGAGCCTGTATGATGTACATATGAGATGTACATTAATGTCATAATTAGACAACTTCCAGTGAAATGACATGACTGAGGAGTTCTCATAATGAAGCATCCATTTCGAGTCATTTCAGTTAAATTTGACTTCACATATTTTGTATAATAATTCATTAATATCGACTTTCAATCTGTCTCTCCTGCACAGCAGCTCTCATCTACAGCAGGGGGACTCACTGTAGTGATGATGTCATCTAGAGACAAAACGCTGGAGCTGCTCCACAGACGGTAAAAACTGAATAAATCCTCGACACGATAACAGCAGGTGCATGATTTAACTGAGATTTGTGGAGGGGGGGGGGGGTTTCTAAATATTCACAGCTGGAACATTCAAACCAGGCCTCATTAGGTTGTAAAATCTTAAGCCCACGCAAGTTAGTATCAATGAACCAAATGCATCAAGTGTAGGCTGATGAGATCAGTTTTTGATGCGCTGATTTTAAACCTGAGGCGGGGACACACATTACTGTTGTTAGGACTGATTGTTATGATTTGGGTCCTCCCACGAAAAATGACAGAATCAGTCGTTTAAAGAAGTGCCCCAAAGTGACATATATTTACGAGTGATAGCGCCCTCTAGTGAAGGAGTGACAATCAGGTTATGTTGTTATAGAGCGAAGAAATGTGTGTAGGGAAGAGGTCAGTGGTGGTTTTAACATTAAAGGCATCCTGGAGTTTCTAATCTCTGGTAGCGTTATAGACCAGTTTCTTTACAAGTGGGTCCCTGTTTTTATGCACATGCACGAGGACACACAAGCGTGCACCATCCTGCCAATGGTTTCACATTATTCCACCGATCTACAAGTGGTTGTAAAATACCAAGAAACGCAGCAATGCGGCAACAAAGGCAAGGAGGAAGAAGACTAAACTAGTAAACATGGATATAAACAATGCAGGATTTAAAAAATTTGAATAATCAGTTTTAATTTGTTTGTTAGATTGTTAGTTTGTTAGACTTCAAGGATACACACAATGCATTTTGGTGAGTAACACGAAATGTAAACATAACTTTTAATTGTTTATGAGGAAATTTCTCAAGGCACCTTTAACAATGGACTTATTTTACCCCAAACCATGATGTTTCCCTAAACCTAACCAAGTAGTTTATGTGCCTAAACCCAACCAAACCTTTACAGTAGTGTTCATATCACAAAACTTACTTTTCAGCTGTGATTTATGACAGTTGCGGAAGGAAACCCCTGCTGACAGGGGTGTCAGATCAGCAAACCCTTGCAGTAGTTTGTTTAATTTTGACTTGTTGGATTAGAGTACCATAACACAATCTACTGTTTTTCAGAGAGTAAATTAATGTACAATCAAATGATTCTGGTCCCAGTCTATAGTGCTCTTTCAAACAGCACTTCTTTGTGTACCAGCATCAACCAATTCTAAATTTTGCATCTTTTCTCCCTGCCCGGTCATTCTCCATCTGAACAGCAGTAGTCCTCAGTGTGTTCCCGCCAGTTCCAGTCACCTGATTCCCACACCCACCCACGCACCTGCTTCCCATTCCCTAAATAGTCTCCGAGTATATATAACAGCCAGTGTCCACCCACTGGTCGCCAGATTGTCGATTGAGCCTTCCTGGTGACTGCGTTCAGCCTTGTTTGCCTGTTTCGTGCCTCCTTGTTTTTGGATCTTTGCCTGTCTTGTATTGGCTTATGCCACTTTGGACCTGGTTACTGGTTTTGATTACCGACCTGATGGCGACCTCTTGGTTGGCTTTTTGGCTCATTTAACTCTGCTTTTAACCTAGCTTGATATTGACTTTCTCTTTTTCCTGGGAAAATGGATAATTCTATACATAAGACAAAATAAAAAAAAATTGTGAAATCTGTGATCTTGCCTTGCACACCACTTCCTCAAACTACAAACTACAATCTCACATCCCCCTATAGACATATAAAGACAGTTTCTAAAGGCATTGTGTGACTGTGAGAAGCCATTTTTTAATTTGTGAAGTGGGTGTGTTCAAGCTAAAAGGTGTTAAGTTGCTTATAAATGATCCTAAATGTCTTTCATCTGATGCTGTCGCTCTTGCTGTCATTATTCTTGAGATTATTTTGAACAAGTTGGATTTTTACAACAGGTATCAGGACCGTTGATATCACATGGCAAGATAAATTTTAATAAGAAAATGGTCAATAAGTTGGTACATAGTAAGTGAGAGAAATTTTATAATCCAGTTCATCACTTTTTAGTGCAGAGCCAGTCTGGTTTACTCTTGTAAAGTCTCTCACATCCAACGAGATTTGATGTTCTCATCTTTCCATCTACAATCTGATGCAAATTTAGCCTTTTTTCCTCAGTTTCTTTGCCGTTTGTGCACAAATTAGTATTTCTAGCTTTCTGTTTACAGTCCCACGAGAATTGTATTCTGACAGGAATTGTGAGGGTGCTTCGACGTGATTGTAGTCATAATCTAACTGCTGTCTAATTAGTTGTCTCTCCTAATTCCCCTGTCATTAAATATAATGACAAGGCTCATTATGGTCAAGGCCCAAAATATTGTCTGTATTGGATGAAAATACTCATTTTTTTGCAGTTTTAATAAATGAAAAGATTCACTTCTCTTTCCAAAATCATTGGAGTATCTCTACACATTAGATCCTCTTACACATCCTTATCATGTTTTTATAATGTGGTGTGGTGAGAGAAGGTTTGACACTGCACAGAGTGAAGGTAAGTATTAATACAAACAGGTGAGGAAAAGGGAGGAATGAAAGTGAGCTTGATGAAGTGTTGGCAGCACCTCGTGATTCTGTTTGCACACTTTGAACACACTGAATCCAAAGGAGTTCTTCTTGAAGGTTTGAGGTTCTACCCAGAACCGTCTGCTTATGAAAAACCCTTTTTTGAAGAAAGGGTTCTTCAAGGGTTCTTTGTAAGACTAAGGGTTCCAGTAAGAACCCTTTCAATCCAAAGAACCTTTTTTGGAAGAGTTCTTCAAGGACTGTTGCATGGGTATTCGAAGATCCTCACCCTCAAATATTCAAATGTTTACCCTTATTTCAAATAGTATTTTTAAATGTAGATGTATCTGGAATCCCCTTGATCAATTCATTTTACTTGTGTTTGTTATGCGCTCCGCCTCCCATGTGTTTTCCTCCCTCTGTTTTCTCTCTCTCGTTCTCAGGTGTCAGCTGACTACTAATTGGCCCTGCCCTATATTTAAGAGAAGCTGGAGGAGAGGGCGTTTTTCTCTTTGTTCTCCCCTGACCAGCAGCCAGTCCTTGTCTCAGCAGTATACTGCTTTTTTGTCTTTTTCTTTGTTTATTACTTATATTTTCTTTTTTCATCTTTTGGTCTGGTAGTCCAGTTTTCGCGGTTTTGTTTGGTAGGTTAGGTTATGGTCATTTTTTTGATAGGTAAGGGAAGGGAAGCCCTGGGTCAGACGGCCCGTTGTGTGGTTGGCCCAGACTTCCCCCCACCTTTATGTTCTGTTTGGCCAGACCTCCCGACCTTCCATAGTTTTTGGTTAATTCTTTTTTTTTTTTATTTAACTCCTAGGTTGTTGTGAATAAAACATGGCTTGCATCATTGAACCTCGGGTCTGGCATTTTCCTTATATGTTGCGGGCCACAGGGTTGAGTTAAATGTTTTTCTTATTTGTGGCCGTAACAGTGTTCTGCCATAGTCTTTCTTTACAATCATTTCATGCCATACAATAGTTAATTGCAAACCTCTATTGAACAGAAACTATATTAATAGGTTAGTCCCTCTAATGTGAGATACACTGTGTACAGGTGTTGTAGGCTGTGGAGAGACCATAGAGGCGAAGATTGAGTTGAGGGGCATTCGTCTGTTGAAGATCTTTTGTGATATTGTTTGTGGGTTTTTTTTGGGTAATTTCTGATTCATTATGTTCATCGCTTAACTGGTGCTTTTATAAAGAGTGGCTAAGAATACAGTGCATATATATATATATAATATGTAGGTACATGATGTGCTCTCCGGTGGGAAGCTCATGTCTTGAACCCTCAATCTTCAAAATAGCACTGCTGTGCTCTTTCCTGCGGAGCCGCCATGTTAGTTTTGTTTTGACCATTGTAACTTCTGGAGGGAGGAGTTCATGAGCCACAAAAATGCCCTAAATTTATTTTCTTTTTTTGGAGAATGGGCAGTTGACCCTCTTTATCTATTGCTCCTTTTTCATGGATGCTGGGAGGGCTAGGGGAGATGGAGGGCTACAGTGCAGAGGGGTGTTTGAGCCGGGAGTTGAACCTCATTCTCCCAGGGGACATGCTGGGGTTTGGTATGTGGGGCCTGGGAGTTGGCTGCCCTGCTGGGGTTAGTATGTGGGAGCTGAGAGCTGGTTTCCCTACAGATTGCACCACATGGTCTGCCCTTCTCTACAAAACAGGTGTGACATATAAATAGTGATTACTGTTCACACATTGTGTGATCACCTGTGTATGAATTGAGACTAGAAGAAGTGACAGAAGATCAGAAACTTAAGAGAATCAAGACTTCTATCTAGTTAAATCTAATATCTTATTCCAGAAAGGTTGACTCTCGCTAAGGACTTTTATGGTGAATGGTGGATTTAATGCAGCAATTTTACGGCTGCCTTCCATTTTCAGAGAGGACTCGTCCTTTCTGTACACTATACGGGAGGTAAACACTTCAACTCAAAAATTTGAGCTTTTGCTTATTAACTGTGTTGTCTATGAATAGGTGTTATCCACAGTGTTCAATTCAATTCAATTTTATTTATATAGCGCCAAATCATAACAAAAGTTATCTCAGGGCACTTTCACATTTTGTTGCATGGCAGCCAAATCTGCCTACTCCAGCAATCACGCTCCATAACACAAGGGAGAGAAACCCTTTGCAAGGCACACAGGATAGCTTTATACCTGAATGGTATACAGGTGACTACAGGCTGACTATGGACAGCAGCATGGATATATCATATGCCACGAGTGCATTAATGTCACTTTTTTGGAGTCCAGTACCCAAAAGAACTGGCAAAATTTTCATTGAAAGATTTGTTTTGGGCATCAAGGACCACAGTGCTGTACCAATTTCAGTGAAGAGACAGTACAACTGTGTGGGTAGTAGTAGGTTACGACTGTAGTTGAGGCTATTTGACTGCGAGTCAGTTGGAGCATCTAGCAGCTGTCGGCGGCTTTTTAAGATACGTCCACATTGGTTTCAGCCTCAAGCCATGGTAGTTGCCATTTGGTACCAATACAAATAAGTGTGTCTTGATATGCCTAAACCAAGATATATTAAGGAAACACAGAATTCTAACTTCTTTTACTTTTTTTACAGTTTGTCTACTGTCATTGTGCTTTTCATGTTCTCACTCTTTTGCATTGTACCATAGTTGTCTATTTTTCTGTCGTCTCCTTTCAAAAATCCCTCTTATCATCTTTCAGTCTCAGATGCAACAAAGCTACATGATGTTGATTACGTCTAATCAGGTGTCCCCCCCCCCCCAGCCAGTGTTCACACAGAGCAGGAGAAAAGGCAAAGCTGTGGAGGCTGAAAAAGAGAGAGAGTTGGGGGGGTTTTATACCAAACTGTGTAGGCAGACTTTTCCAGTTGTACCCCCTATCCATACTGTTATACTCTCGTCCCTCACCCACTCTTGCTTGCTCTTGTTTGAGTGTTTTTGTTTGTTCTTTCTGGGTCACAGGCGGCTAACAAACGGGTCTCCCCTCTGAGCCCCTCTGAATGCCCTCCATTGATCTGCAAATGCGAGAAGCAGGCAGAAACACTTTTAGTTCCTTTTTGTCCAGAAGAACAATGAGGTTTGAGCTGCAATTTGTTTACTGTCATGCAATATTTGACTCTTCTTCTGTGCCATTTGTGTTTGGCCCCGCATGAGAAGCAGGGGCCTGGAATAAAGCCGCCGTTGCTATAAACGGAGCCGGGAGACGGAAGATAGAGGGAGGGAATTAATTTAGCAATGAGAGGCAGAAGAGATGATTTGTGGGTGCGGTAGAAAAACAACTCCCTGTTAGTTGAACCAGTACTTACGACTTTGTGTTTCAGTGGAGCTGATTTAGCTGGAGAGCTTGACAGAGTGTGTATATACATAAAATATATTTGGCTGAGACCATACTTTGTTGAGGTGGTGCAATTTGATTTTTGTGTGTGTGGGAGGGACCGCTACAATCGCTCGCTCCGCCATCTTACAGATTAAATATGAATCAGATCAAGGATCACATATGCAGGTTGCCCAAATCTGATATGAAAAAAATCTGATTTGATTTGTTCACACTTCTGTGAAAAAATCTGATCTGAGTCACTCAGGAAGCAAAAACAAATCAGATTTGGGCCACGTCAACATGTAATGTGAACGTAGCCTGCAGGTTCGTCACCACTAGTGACGCCCAACACATTACACACCGTCATTTGATACACTGTGATTAAAAAGATCGATAATAGCCGAGCAGTGACACCTAGATACTTGATTTTTTTGATCAACATGTATTGTAAATCTATCCACCACTTTTCTCTTCAATGGTATGATTTAGTGTATATAATGATGTGTGTGTATATATAATATATATGTAATGATGAAGGTCAGGAGCAGAAGAGTGAAGCTGGTCAGGCAGAAACAAAAAGGCTCTATATGCAAAACACAAAACTGCTCAGCGGTGAGATCTGACCAGTGGGAACAATTCTATTACATCTGAGCCACAAAACACACACGAGCACTCCTCCACACGAACACGCACGCTTGAACATACTGTCCCCTGCAGCACCTACATTTCACTAATCACTATGGCAACCGTCTAGGTCCACATTTTCTTCCCAACTGCCTCACCTCATTTAGAATAACAATAATTTCACAGCATCATGTGCTCACTCTTTCTCACTCTGTCACTCACTTGCACATTTTTACTCTTGAGAGGGAATATCAGAAGATTTTAATATCATTTTATTGTCGCATGGATACAGTAGCGGCGTCCCTAAACCAGATATCCTGGTGTTTGTGTCACACTGTTCTCCTCCGTGTCTGTGATCCAGCAAAGTGTAGCTATTCATAGCGCAACCGGGCATAGGCAATCAACCAACCGGCAGGAAGAGTGACAAAACAAAGCTTAATGACGTGTGAAGCTGTTTTTAATAGTACATATAAATAAACTGCTCACTGCTGCTCGAGTCTGTTCAAAACAATTAAAGAAGGAGCTGAAAAAGGGAGCTTTTTAAAAAGAAGGACGGGCCTCTGAGCCCAAACTTCCACCATATGTCTGTTTACTGATTCATGTCAGATGCAAAGGGAAGACAAAAAGATATTTTTAAATTAGTGTGCATGATAAAGGCTGCAGATCAGTGTACTATATATTTTTATGTGATTTTATCAGCGGTGGAAGAAGTAAAAGTAGAAACACTTTATTTTACGGGTCCTTTTAGTTTCCTACTAATTTCCAGGAATGTTCTCAATAATTTCCTAAATGTAGCTGCTGTGTAATTTCATTCTTTGATATTTCTTTGAAAGGCCTGTGTAATTTGGTAGTATATGGGAAATATAGTCATTATGCAGTTTTTAAGAAAGATTCAAATATGCTAATATGCAGTTCGACACACAAAATTACACACCGAGAAGTAATTTTTTTCTGTTGAATATAAGTTATTGTAAGATGTTTTGCAAATTAGTATGAGCCCACATTTACACTTTTCTAATCATTTGTATCAAATTGCCTTAAATGTCACAAAAATTAAATGTTACGTACCTGCAAACTACTATTATTGAAGTGTAATTGAAATAAAATATTGTCTAAAATACTCTATTACAAGTAAAAGTCCTGAGTTCAAAATGTAGAGTATAAGTATCAGAAAATGCAGTTAAAATGTCAAAAGTAAAAGTACTCAAACATACAAACAAAAGGTTAATTATTGGAGTATTACAGTGTAGTACAATATTCTATTTTTATCACTAATAAATACACATAAGAGCATCTTAATGTTGTAGTTTGTCAATATGGAGCCAGTTTTAGAGACTTTATACGACTGGGTAGATTAATAGTAATACTGCATCGCATTATATAAGCATAATGTGTTTTTTTAATGTAAAATCTTAATCTGTGAAGTAGCTTGTAACTGCTGAAGATGGCGGCCTGTTGCTGCGGGAAACACTGAAATAAACAGTAAATGTGCTTTTTTGCCAATTCAGCAAACTTCAAAGCTGCCAGAAGAAAACAAAAAATGAATCTAGAAATGAACATCTTTACTGATAATCACTCAAAACATTCACATAAAAAAAGTTGTAATACACATGAACAAAGCAAAACAAACTCTATCATGTAAAATGTTTCTATCCCAACTCATTTTTGTTCTGTTGTTTTTATTTATGGGGACTTTCTTCTTTAAATTTCATGCGCCGCAGGCTTATAAAGTGCAGTGCAGTAGCAGAGGATTGCCTCAGTTTGTGGGAGTGAACTAACGATTAAATGAATGCTGTGGGGAAATAAAGGCTGTATGTCCTCCCAGTGGGTGCCAGGCTGAGAGTGATGAAGACTTGATAAGTCAGTCGCTGTACATGTATGTGGAGGCGATGAGGAGGTGTGATGCTCAATGTTTCCTCAGGTTGTTTTGTCTCTTCGCTTGGCAGAAAGACCCAGAATCAGATTTGTCTGCTGCTCTCTGCAGAAATCGTATCCCTTGTTTCTATGTTGTGTGAAGCATAGAGCTGCAAGTAATGATTATTGTCACTATTGATTAATCTGTTGATTAATTTTGCGATTAATTGATTAGTTGTTTGATCTATAAAATGTCAGAAAATGGTGAAAAATGTCAATCACCGTTTCACAAAGCCCAATGTGACGTCTTCAAATGTCTCGTTTTATCCCAACCAACAGTCCACAACCCAAAGATTTACTATCATAAAGGAATAAAAAAACCAGAAAACATTCACTTTTTAGAGGCTGAAACCAGAAAACATCAAAATAGTTGGTGGTTAATTTAATAGCTGGCAACCAATCGATTACTTGACCAATCGTTGCAGCTCTAGTTGTGTGTCTGTAATGATCTCTCTCTATGATGTGTGATCACCAGACATCATTTCCTAATACCACACAATGTCACTACAACACAGTTACACGCATCTAATGCTCTGCTTTGCCCCAAGGAGGATCATTTTTCGACCACAACAACCACCGACTCACCTACACACACACAAACACACAAACACACACAGACACACAATGACACACACACACACACACACACACAATGAGCGGTCTGCAGTCCCCGGGCTGGCAAAGTAAATGAGGTGGAAATGTATGAAGCCTAAAACGTCCCCAGGGAGACATTATGTGAAAGAGACACCATTTCACTAAGAAGGGAAGCCGTGCAAGGCCAACAGAGACAAAGAGGAGAAACAAAGCTGAGAGGCAAACAGAGGCTACTTATGGAGAGAGAAAGCTGAGAACGTACCCTACATGCAAACTACAAGCGATAGTGTCAATTGTCACTGACGTTTTAAAACACAGACACAGACATGCAGATGTTGCGTCACAAAGCTCAACTCTTCAGTTCAGTCTTCAACAAAATACATTCACATACTTGCTTGTTTTTTCTAATCCAGGAAGGATTTTTTCTTTATACAACACTGATTTAACATTTAAGCTACTACAACATTAAAAGGCTGAGTTAACATTAGGGAAACATCGTAGTTTTGATTCAATATAGAATAAAACTAAGAGTCTACAGTCATGATAGCAGCTCAGTGAAGCTGTAACTCAAAGCAAGTTATATGCATCAGCTCACATTGACAATGTTAACATGTTGATGTTTAGCAGCTATAATGTTTACTATCCTAGCTTAGCATGTTAGCATGTTAGCATTTTCTAATTAGCACTAAACATTAAGTACAACTGAGTCAGAGGGGAGTAAGTTTTTTGTTGTTTTTACACCAAAATATTGAAAAAAATTAAATTTGAAATGATGATGGTGCTGTAAAAGTTAAAGTTATTTCAATTCAATTTAATTCAATTCATCATGAATTTCATGATGATCCATCCAATAATTGTTTCCAGTTGAAAGTGTGATGTCTCTCTAATATGTGTGTCTTTTGTGTGTCTTTGTAGCACCAACACAATGAATTGGACACAAATGGGGATAATGGTGCACACTTTTAGATAGCATCTCCTCAGCGGCGTTCATGGTGTTGCACTCGACCTGCTCTATATGAAAAGGGCCCTGAGATGGCTTTTGTTGTGATTTGGTGCAATATAAATAAAATTGAATTGAATTTAATTGAACTTGTAGTTGTGGGAGGAACACATCAGTGTATAAAATTACTGTGATTGTTGGATTATGTGTTTTCAGAAAGTTACAAAAGATATTGTTCCCTACAAAACATACTTGCTATTGCAAATTATTTGTATAAGAACATAGAGTTGTGTAGCTGGTGTGCTGCTTTTGAAATTCATGTACATTTCAGTGATAGTTGAAAGCTTGGACTCGTGGTTTGGAGTGAAGCT
This sequence comes from Thunnus thynnus, assembly GCF_963924715.1. Classification (NCBI taxonomy): domain Eukaryota; kingdom Metazoa; phylum Chordata; class Actinopteri; order Scombriformes; family Scombridae; genus Thunnus; species Thunnus thynnus. The sequence continues at coordinate 6,419,779 of NC_089524.1, read as the reverse complement.
CAGCCACAAATGTTTGTGGGCTTAGAGTGTGGAAGCAGAGTGAGCAGTTCACAATACAATCAGAGGTTTAGAGGTCCTGTTAAATCCTCTTTTTCATGTATTTTATTATCCAAAACATATAAAAGAAACATTTGCAAACTAACCTTTCTGTCTCACTAAAAATCTCTAAACAGTAACCACTGCTGGACCTCTGACAGAATTTCAATGCTGCGACCCTGCAGTCATCTGCGGATGCATTTCTCTTCTTTCCTCTGCCGGTAATAAGATTATGTATTCCTGCAGGGTTTGTGAACAACATGCTAACTGTCTAACCCCTGACCTCAGTCTCCAAGGTGCTCCTTTGTCATTGTCAGTTGTAGTGAAAAAATACAGATATTGTAACTGATATTCTAATATGTTCTAAGAAGACAATTTGATGAAAAGACAGCCTGATATTACCTCGATGTTGACACTGATAAGAGGTATAAAGTTTGCTGAACTGAACTGAAGACTGGGTTGTACAAACATTAAAGGGTTTGCTAGTGAAGTGCCTAGACTGGCGGATTTGCCTGCTGGGTGTATAAAATGTGTTGCTAAAGGTAAACACTCATTGTTTAAGACAGCTCTTGTATCTGTTGAAGGTTTTTGTGCCTGCTGGCCAGTCTAAGAATAAAACTCAGAAAGGCATCTTCTCTCATGTGAGTCTCTATTACAAAAAGTGCCACCACATCATTCATCCCCATGGAGCCTACAGGGGCAGCTGTACCTGCCAAAGCCCCATCAGCCCCCCTGCTGCCCGGCAGCTGGCACCTCTCACCCCCCAGCAACACCTTCCACCACCTGCTGGCATTCAACAGCTACAGCCAAGATATTTAGGGCAGACGGAGCTGGCAAAGGGTAAAAGAGGAGTGTGTGTCAGTGTGTGTGTGTGCATTTCATCTGTTCCAAGGCGTACGCTCGCACGTTCTGATGCCAAGCTGAGAAAATAAATATAAATATCCTCAAATACACATAATGGGTGTGCCCTAAACGTCTTTCATCGCAATAACATGTTGTGGAACGACATCAGATGGAGCAAAGCCCTCGGAGAGGGTATCCATGGCAACACTTGGTGTCAAGCATCACCTCTCAGAAGCTGTGAGCTGTGCTCGACCTGAGGACCCTTCCAACAACAAGATGATTCTCAAGTCCTGTAGCGTTTCAGACCTTCTCCTCACCCGTCCAATCATCCTCCCTGCAACCACAACAAGCCAATCAGATCACAGACAGACATGAAGTGGCTGAATGTTCCCTTTTTTAAAATATGATGATATACAGAATGAAATATTCTGCCTGTTTCCATGCATCCGTGGTTCTCTCTGCAGCGATAGTTTTAAAATTATATGAAGTGTAAGATCGAAGTCCCCGCCCTCAATAAAACTGATCTCATTACCTACATACAGTATGTAAGCATGTTTTTTATCTACCCTGAGGTGCAGTGTTATTAATGTTAACACTATCAGATATGTAAGTAGATTAGTTCATTGTTAGTTTGGCTCTTAATAAGATAAAATATTGAAAATCACCAGGTTTATCCTTTAAAGAAAAGCACTCCAAATCCCAAAATGATACAAACATTAAGAGTGATGTACTTCAGAACATATACCAACAAATAAAAACACATACAAAAGGATAAACGCTACAAAAAGACCTGATAAACTGGAAGTGGCAAAAACACTGTCGCTCACTGAAGATGAATTTCGCCTCATCTGGAAGGGAAGGAGGATCAATAACATGACATTTTATAGAAATTCATTAATAACATTATGCTACTTCTGTCTTTGCTCCTGACCGTCATAATTCACACAGCTGCGTGCTAGAGATCCTCATAAAATATATGAAAACATAGATTGTTTCAGGTATTTGAGAAACAGTAAATGTTCTTTAGAGCACAGTCTCCCCATGATGTAAGAGTCACAAGATGGTTGAACAGAAATTGGTTGTGTATATTTTTCATACCATCTTTTACTTAATTGTTGTCTTATTACTGGATCATTTAAATTCTTTAGGCCTCTAGTTAGTAAAAGTAAATTAAAACAGCCTGAGAGGGAATAATCACCTTGTGGTTGTAATCTGGTTGTAACTTATAGACACATACAACCTGTGAGGAAAGTGTTTCTGTATCAAAACTCTAAAAGAATGACAGAGGGAGGTAAAACCAGATCAACAGATATAAATAAAGACGAGATGTGGAGAGGAGAATAGAAAGATACGGAGAATGAAAACAAGCAGCCTGTCCTGTCGCCATGGTGAGCATCACAACAGCTCGTGAGCTCCTGTTGCCGAACTTCTTACGAGGGGGAACGCACCTCCTCATTAACGGCAGATTCAGTCCCCGGCGATGTCTTGTGTTCGTATGTCACCTCCTGTTTGTACATCGGGTTTACAGTGGGGCGCATCAGATCTGCTGTGCGTATGTGTGTGTTACTGCCATCATGTCTGCAGTGGAAATCCAGGCAGGCAGGCAGGTCAGCAGGCAGATGGCCAAACAAACAGACAGACAATACGTGGTGGGGATTGGATTAACATGACTGTCTAATTGCATTTGAGAAACCAGAGAAAGCGCACAAGAAAAAATGCAAAGTGTCATCCAAATGATGGCTCAGCTACAAAGCAACACTGGCACAAACGAGAACTTTAAGACACATTTCCTTTGAAGGTTATTGCAGTAATTAGGACTCAAAAGGATAAGGAAACTAATTCTAAGCGCAACAGTACAAATTAAGGTCTGCATGGAAAGTTATGCATCCACAAAAGGAGGAATACTGGATTCATCAGGCTGAATACAACATAAACATGAATATTATGTATATATTAGGGGTGTGCCCAAATACAAATACATTATTTGGCAAAGCACAAATAGTGGGAGGGGAGTCACATCCACCTGCTACATAACGCATATTTCTTAATTTGGACATCACTTTAATTTTCATCTTCATCAAGCCTCGTTCCACTTTTATTCAAATACAAATACAAATAATTTTGCTGCCTCAACAAATACAGATACAAATACAAATACTGGTCCCTCTGCACATCCCTAGTAAATATGGCTCTGGAATGAAAAGAATTTATTGGCAAAAGAATGTAAAGTAATGAAGCTACAGCAGCACATAAACAGCCCGTCAACATCTAACCACCATGCAGATGACAAACAAGCTCAATATTTTAACTTAAAGATGATAAAGAAGTTGCAGATTTCAGCTTTAAGAAACACAGTGTGTGTGACGTTTTGCGTCTGTGTCTATTTTTCAAATAATGGACTGTTTTTTGTGTACAAGAAGGTTTTTTTCTTAGCACTGAGGGCTATGTTTTAGTAAATTGAGACAATGTACTCAGTATTTTTGCAGGTATTTTGGGGCAAACTTTGAGAAAGTTCACATTCTACAGTTAAAAACTCACAGATGTGTGTTTTTTAGGGCTGATTCCAGTTTTTATTTTTACACTAGTATTTTTAAAAGTTGTGTAATTTTACCACAAAATAAGTAAAGGATTGAGTATTTTCCCAACATATTACAGTTTTAATTGTGTTGGAAAAATATTTTTACAGGTCTGCAATTTCCCAAAACTTACCAAAGAAGTCAAAGAAAAAAAAAACCCACAATAAAAAAGTTACTGTGTGCTCAGATAGAACATGAAGGGAATTTCATATGCGGCGCCATTGTATGTAAAGTCAATTTAAAGACACAATGAGACGTGAATTGGCCTGCAGATTGACACAAAGATGCATCAGAGTGAGTTAAAAATGTTTCAACTGGAGCAAAAAAATTCACACAGATCCCGGAGCTTTATGTATGTACTTCATAAACAAGAGGGAAGCAGTCAAATACATGCGAGTGAGACTTTGCTTTTAGCATCTGGTGAGGAAAAGTGGAGTTAGGGGGATTTATGACCTCAGTATTTCTTAAATCCTGAGTACAGCCCTGTTTCTAGCACCTTTCAGGCTTTTGATTATTTCTACTAGTGTTCTTTTTCAGCCTATACACTTTGGTTGCAAAAGATGATGATTATGTAATAGTTTATGTATGTGCAAATGTAAAATTCCACTCATATAGTGCACTCAAGACAAAAACAAGCAAAAAGACAGCATGTATCAAATCTTTTTATATATATTTAATTTCCCTCTTTCCATGTATCTGTGGGCTCTGTGTGTGGACTGTAGCTGGACATTATGCGTGTTCATGTCCTGCCTTGTTTTTTTCTCCTCCTGTGAAGCTGCTGATTCTGCGTTTCTGTGGAGCCTTGCAAATGATGCTGTGGTTTCCCTTCTGCCTCCTGCAGCGGAGCACCCCCGAGCTGAACGGCGGTGGAGGCTGGCTGGAGACGGGGGAGGGGGGAGGGGATTGTGGGGCTTTTTGCTTTTGAGGAATGAGCCCTCTCGCTGCTCGCTCTCTCTCTCCCTGGAGCAACTGGGGTGGAATAATTACATAGCATGTGCAAAATTGAACTCCACTCATTGTGTGACAGGATAGAGAGAGAGAGAGAGAGAGAGAGAGAGAGCGTTTGAGTGATAAAGAGAGAGAAATGAAGCAACAACAACAAAAAAAAAAGAAAAAGATGGCCGGCAGTTCCTGTGAGTAATGCTGAGCCATGCACAGCAGTTATCACATTATTTACAGCCAAGGATTTAATCCATCGTTCAGTAATGAGCAGCCAGCCAAAGGCCTGTGATCTGAAGCTCACTTATTCACTCGCTGGGCTGAACTCCAGGTGGCAAAATGCTGGAGGACCACCCCCCCCCTTCCCCTCCCCACAGAAGGAAACAAAGCCAGCTCTCCCTGCTATTTATTTATTTTGCTGGATATCTCTGTATCGATCTATGTGCCAGACTTAATGAAATGAGGATTAACTGGTTCAGTCACTGTCATTGTTTGACATCTTACAGTATATCATGTCTTGTTTAGGACACTTTTATATATTGAATGGATGTGCAGCTTTATTTGACTGATTTTCATGAATGAATGAATTAATTAATTAATGCTTTTGATGTTTTTTTCTTTTTATATGTTAGCCTCGTCTTCTCTCATCAGCAGAATCAACCAGCCGCCTACAATCACATCTGCCCATCGATTGCACGAGTCAACACTGACACCATGTGGTCACCTGCTGAAAATACACCATGTTCAGTTTTTATGTTACACAGAGTTAAAGGACAGGTTCACAATTCAAGTCAGGTCAGTCAGGTGCTCATATGAACAGTGAAAGAGGTTTTTCCTCGCTGTAATCATTCCTCCTGTTCATACTGGCTATTAAAATATCCCCTTCAAATGTGCTTTCAATGTAAGTGATGGGGGCTAAAATCCACAGTGTGTCCACAGTCATTTAGTGCAAAAATGAAAAATGTATTTTCCTGTTGAGCTGCGGTAGAAGTATAGTAACAAAAAAAGGAACTTTAGCACTAAAAAGACTGTAACGTTGAAAGATATCTACTTGATTTGACTCATTTGGATGCTGAAGCTTCATATTAGCTTCAGATAAACTTTTAAATGCTTTTTTGCACAGAGGGAGGCTTGTGGATTTTACATTGTATTTGCATTATGAAGGGATCTTCTAATGGTCAATAAGAACAGGAGGAATGATTATAGCAAGAAAAAACTATTGCAATATTCATCTGGGCTCCTGATTGATGTTTCAAGACAGATCTGAAAAAAGTGAACCCATCCTTTAAGTTTTGTGTACAGTATTTGCTGTGTAATAATCTATAATCTAGTATACTGTTTTATTTTTGTTCTATGTTTTTTGCAGTTAGCATACAAGAAATCTGTTTTATATTAAAAGAAAATTATGAAATCAAACAGCAACTTTGAAAAGCCACGGTCAATTAAACTTCACAAACAGACAGAAAAAACTTTTTCTGAAAATGTAATAACAGGAAAAAATGTAAAGTAATTGTGCATGATAGTGAATCAGCTCCAGGAACACTTCAGACACCTTCAGAAAAACAGGTGTTTATTAGTCTGAACGCTGACTGTTGTAAATACACTTCACTTTGTCACTTTTCCAGTATGAACACACTACTGAATATATTTAAATCCTGTGTAGAATCAGTGTGTAGTATGGATATAGCTTACACTATAAAGATGAAATTGAAAGACAACTGGGACACTCTGCACTTGATTAAATGAATTTATTGATATTTAAAAGGCTCCAGGTCTTCAGTACTGCAGCATAGTCTGAAAGATAAAAATCAACATATGCTGATTATCCAGATACACTCAGCAAACAATCATTCAATTACAGATTTCTTTCACAGGCCACTGGTGTCATGTAACCAGTGTTACATTTTTCATGGTTTGGGCTCCATATTTCCAATTAAGGGATTTTTTTGTTTGTTTGTTGTTGTTGTTTTCAGATTATTTTTTGGCATTTTGCTCATATGGGATAGGGTTTGGGTTAGGGAGTTAGGGTTAGGATTAGGGGGTTAGAGTTAGGGGTTAGGGGTTGGGGGTTAGGGTTAGGGGTTAGGGTTAGGGGGTTAGGGTTAGGGGTTAGGGTTAGGGGGTTAAGGTTAGGGTTAGGGGGTTAGGGGTAGGGGTTAGGGTTAGGGTAGGGGTTAAGGTAAGGGGGTTAGGGGTAGGGGTTAGGGTTAGGGGGTTAGGGTTAGGGTTAGGGGGTTAGGGTTAGGGAATTAGGGTTAGGGTTAGGGTTAGGGGGGTAGGGGTAGGGATAGGGGTTAGGGTTAGGGGGTTGTTTATATACTACTAATTGGTTTCCCCAATTAAGTTATCAAATGTACTGTAATCACTGCCCAAATTATGTTCAAAGGCAACTTTTTTTTTTTTAATTTCTTTGGGGGGAGGGGTTTTGAGCAAATGAAGCACTATATTTAAATATCTCACTTAACTTTTAGGCAACAAAAGCAATATGGTCAAATTTAGTGAAAGACTGTGGTTTAGGTTAAATAAATACATTGTTCTTCAAGTCACTTTGGATATTTTTCTGTATTAAACAAAGATCGTGATCTTTCTCTAACCTTAACCATAAAAAGTTTAGTAATGCTGATGTTACTACCAGCAGATATTGAACTGCAAGATCAATCTTTTGGCTGGAAAAAATGAAATACATTGTCACTGAACATTTTTACTGATATTGTATCAACATTTTTGGAACTTGCAAAATTTGTAAATTGACATTTTTTATTTTTATGCTGGCAGAAAACCTAATTCATCCTATATGCAAAACCTAAACTGTTTCAATGTAGTCATATGTGCATGATTTCTAGGAGACAGGGTTGCACCAGGACACCTGAATGAAGGGAGATCTTAATATTTTTATCTTGATATTAATATTCTAGACCAAAATCCTATTAGCCAAGAAATAGTGATCTTCCAACTTTGTGGCAACAGTTTTTGTCTCTTTCCTGTTTCAACATGACAATGCCCCCATGCACAGTCAGCTCCATAAAGAAATGGTTTGCCCAGTTTGGTGTGGAAGAACTTCACTAATCTGCACAGACTCCTGACCTCAACCCCATCCAACCCCATTAAGCCAGACCCCATCACCCAATATCAGTACTAGACCTCAATAATGCCCTTATGGCCACATTCCAAAATCTGGTGGAAAATCTTCCCAGAAGAGTAAAAGCTGTCATAGCAATAGATGAAAGGTAGGTTCAAAATGTTAAGTCTGTCTTAAAACAACAGTCAGGTGCCCATATGAACATTGAAACAGGTTTCGCTGTAATCATTCCTCCTGTACATACTGACCATTAGAAGATCTCCTCCAAATGTGTTTACAATGTAAGTGATGGGAGCCAAAATCTACAGTTCTAGTTTTGAGCAAAAAGATTTTATAAGTCTATCTGAAGATAATATGAAGCTTCAGCAGTCTGAGTTAGTCATATCAAGTGGATATCTGCCACATTTACAGTCTTTTTAGCATAAAATTCCCTCTTTGTGTTTCCTCAGACAGTGTTTCCCTGTTGAGCTGCGGTGGATGAATAGTAACAAAAAGAGGAACTTTGGCACTAAAAAGACTGTAACGTTGAAAAAGATATCTACTTGATTTGACTCATTTGGACAGCTGAAGTCTCATATTATTTTCAAATAAACTTTTAAATACACATCTGTGGATTTTGTCTCCCAGCACTTACATTGAAAGTGCATTATAAAGGGATCTCTTCATGGTCACTATGAACAGGAAGGAATTACTACTGCAAGAAACATGTGTCAATCTTTATCTGGGCACCTGACTGTTGTTTTAGGACAGACTTGAAAAATTGTGAACTCGTCCTTCAAAGCCTGTGGTTTTGGAAAGAAATGTTCAAGTGTCCTTTTGACTATGTAGTGTATGGGAAGGAAAGGCGACTCACGTCACTGATCCACTGAGTGAAGGAGGAAGTGCGAGTGAACACCGTCGGTTTCTTGAGGGTGTTGCATCCCAGGCTGGAGACAAAGCTGGTCACCCCCTGCACGTACCATCTGCCATCACTCCCCTTGCAGTTCAGAGGGCCACCTGAATCCCCCTGCAGAGACAGACAGACATGCAGGTAGGTGAAACCAACAATTACGTAATGAATATGCAGATATCTCTTTGTTTTGCTGACCAGATGAAGACAGTCATGCTTACGTGGCAGCCAGAGCGGATGTCACCACCAGCACAGATCATGGTCTGTTTCACAGAGTTCCCCCACCAGTCACTTCTGGTGCAGAAGCTGTGGCCGACCACAGGAAGGAGAGCCTGCTGGAGCTTAGACGCAATGGGACCACCGCCTGCAGAAGGGACATTGATGTGAAGTAACATGAGCGTGGTATCAATCCTCTCATCTAACTCCCATATTTTCCAAAACTTCAAAATATTCCAATAAATCAGAACCCAAATCTGATATTTCTGACATTTCCTGTCATGTTTTTATTGGATCAGTGCAGTCACAGGTACATGTTTGGATCAGAATAAATGTGTTGTTACATTACAAACACTTACTGTAGATTCGACCCCAGCCGGTGATGTAGCAGGGGTCATCGTGAGGAACGATATCTCCGCTCTGTGGCATACAGGCGGGCTGCACCTTGTCGTTCAGAGTGACAGGTGAGGACAGCTTGATCATGGCGACGTCATTACTGAACGTGGAGAAAATCATAGATGTATCAGAGAGGATATGAAGAAAAAACATCCCGGGAAAGAAATAATTATAAAGTGTTTTAACAAATATAATCACACACTCAAAAACCTTTTCCCACAACTAAGATTATTTCCTGGAGAGAAGAGGGAAAATACGCCACATTCACTCTTCATATGAAGTCATTTTATGTGATATTAGACTGTTGTTTACGTTTAAGCTTGCAGAAAATTACGTGAGGCCACCAAACTCAATTTTTCATTAATAAACCAACACATATGTTGATACTATATCACAGGTGCATGTTTTTAGCTTGTTGTCAAGTCCCTCTGCCAGTCCTGAGCTGTGAAATGTCACTTTCCTAGCATAAAACTGTTTCCTCTATATTCTATGCACTTATTCCGTGCATGATTCAAATTGTAGGTTATAGTCATTTTTTTAAATTTAAAAAATAATCTGAAAGCATCTGTATGAGTGTACTATGGCTGTGCAGGAGTTTTAATACTTACCCACAAGACAAGCAGTTGTCATTCCAGTTGGGGTGAACCACAATCTTCTCCACACTTCTGATCTGCTCAAAGCTCTCCTCTGTGGTGAGGTCATACTCCCCCAGCACCACACGGTAGGTACGAGGACTGACACACACACACACACACACACACACACACACACACACACACACATACACACTTTAGATAATAGTTCCATTTCACCCCATGAGATCAAACAAGCAGAGAATGAGAGTAAAAACTGTGTTTCACCTGATGCAGTGTCCGGCAGTCATGATCCAGTTGGGAGCGAGCAGAGTTCCTCCGCAGGTGTGTCGGTACGTGGAGCCGCTGAGATACTGCAGAGAGATCTGTGAAAAGACATGAACATGAACAGTGAGTCATTCAATCTTCATATCCCAAAAACTGAGAAGGAGGGAAAAATGGAAATATATTATTTTAAATGAAGCAAAACAAAAAAAGAAGGCAATTAAAAGAAAAAGAAGATTATTATTAGTAGTATTTTCTCCCTGCTCACAAAACTTACTTAATAATTGTAACAACTTTGATAAAAATTGTCTATACCTCTTGATTTTTCATTCTTATTGCATTTTTTCCACCCTTTTTTCCTCTTTTCTTGTTTATTTGAGTGTTTGTTTACATATTATTATCATTATTATTCATTTATTTTCCCCAAAACACTCCCTTCCTCTGACAGTGCACAACCCTACATATACATACATGCTCACACACCCTCCCAAATACTTTATATACTATTATATCATGTTGCACGAATAAAAAAAGAAAGAAAAGAAACCCTGATTGATATGAACTCACCTGCCAGGGCCAGCTGTAGGGCCGAGCGTCGACTCCGTTCACAACACGGCTCACAGAGGGCTCGTAGGTGGGTGTACCGCACCCGTGAGCTGAGTCAAAGAAACAACTGGAGGTTAAAGGCTCTGATACTAACAGCTGTCAGCGCTCCCAGACTTTAACATGGTTAATAATTGTGACCTCAGCTCTCCGTATGTTTAGGTTGCTTTTCTTCTGCATACTTTAACTCATAAAATGTTTACTTGAGGTGAAACTCGGGTTTAAATCCCAAATTTTTACACATTGTTCTGCTCCGCTCGGCTTTGTTAGCTATGGCAGGCTGAGGGCAGTGACCGGCACATTATAGGATTTAAACATTGGTTTAAATAAACATTGATGTAAACATTTTATCAGTCTGGGCAGATAGTAGACGTCTGTAAATTCACAAAAGTGCCTTTAAAGATACATCTCACTGACAGTTAAAAAGAAATACAGTTAAAAAATAACCTTTAGATTTTGCCCAGTGGTTTGAGTAGAGAACACTACATGACACTCATGATCAGTTTGGCAAACGATTATCATTTTCCAAGTATTTTTCAACTGTTTTCTTTTGTTGTTGTTGTTGTTTTGTTTTTGTTTTTTTGCTTGAATTGTTTCATTTTCCCTCAAACTAAAACTGCTGTCAGAAATACTCGCTAAAGCACCAAATGTGGATTCATCCGCCGCTGGAACTAGTCCCCAACTAATGCACTTTTTCCTCTTGTATGAGTCACATTCATTTAAAACTACAGTGTTCAACAGCTTGAGGAAATTATTGACTCTTTTTAAAAAAAAATAAGATATATATTTGTGAATTGTTTTACCTCCTCAGTAGGAACTAATGGGATTTGAGCTGAGGGCCACAAACTGGGTAGAGAAGTCAGTAAATATTGAAAGACGGACTAATATATTGTTGTTCTTGATAATAAGAAATATATAAAGCGATGACAGACTTTCCCTTTAAATCTAACCCTGCTAGATAGTTTGATAGATAGTTTGTGCCTCCGTTATAGAGTCTGTTCAAACTGCTGTAATGATCCATGTGTGACTCACCGTAGGCAGCAAGCAGCAGGACCAGGGCTACTTTCATCATGATTTCCTCAGAGTGGACTGTCTGTCTGAGTGCGTCAACTGGCTTTTGTACTCTCAGAATTCAAAAGTAATAACACACACACACACACACACACACACACACACCTGTGACACACACAGTCCAAACTTTGACCTGGGAATCTTTGTTCCCTGCTCCATCTGTTTCACTCGTCCTTACACGACTCCCCGACCCCCATCACCCCCCCAGAACCAGAACAAATCAGCACATGTGTACTATGTGTACTTGTCTGGATATGATGGTTTATTACAATTCAATACAGTTATTACTCTCAATAATAATTAATTAACCATGTTCATCTGAACTAATGTACTACATTTTAAAATTAAAAAAAAAAGTTTAACCTGAAACATTCATAAAATATACATGATAAAAAACACAATCTAATGATTAACTTTAAACATTAAGACACACCAACAAAAAGTTAATTATCATAGTGGTGCAATATTAAAATCACACAAGTGAACAAATGAATAAATACATTATCCTCAAACTGTGACAATTATACACATTTTTTACTTGAAACCGAAGTATACTTTGACATTTTTTTTAACTTTTGCATGATTTAAAAAATTGTTTTCCCTTTTTTAAGTGTTCGTTTAACATTTATAATTATTTACTCTCCTTATTAACAGTTGTTCATTAAAATGGTTCACAGTAAAGGACAGTCTTACTATCAGTAGGAGAAAACCACGTAAAACACGCTTTGTTCATTTTTCTCCAAAGTCTGTGTCCTTGACATTTCTGTCAGGGAAATCAGCTCAGCAGGCGCAGGTGGAAAGAACGAAGGCGTGCCAAGACCTCCTCCATGGTGACAGGAGGAGCCAAAACACACAACCTGAGAGTGCAAATAAACACAAAAACTACAACGTTAGCACAAACATACACCTGTACTTACAGAAGAAATCACCTGAACATTATATTACATTGTGTAAATTAGTATTTAAAAGCCTGACAGATATCACACAATGGGTTCTGCACACACACACACACAAACACACACACACGCACACACACACACACACACACACACACACACACACACACACACACACACACAGGTGTTTTCAGTTAAATTCAGCTAATGCTAACCTCGCTAGCCCTAAATCATATCATCATAACCCTCAAACAGCCCATGTGAAGACCGGACGAAATGTCTTCTTCACTCCCCAAAAGTTTCCCAAATGTGTGCTCACTTCACAACACTTTCCAAATGTCGTCTCTTCCCAAGAATTTCCTTGCTTTCCAAAACTTTCAAGGATGTCCCCACTTTCCAGAACATTCCTCACTTTTCAAAAGTGTCCTACTTTTCCAAAAGCATCCTCTATGTCCAAAAATGTCCCCTCTCTTCAAGAAAGTCCTTATTTTCCAAAACGTTTCAGGATGTCCTCACTTTCCAAAGCATTCCTCACTTTTCAAACGTGTCCTGTTTTCCAAAAGCATCCTGAATGTTCACTCTTTTTTTTTCAAAAAGGTCCTTTCTAAAGTCTTCAATTTCTAAATATTACCTCACTTTAAAAAATGTCCTAATTTTCCAAAACTGTCCAAAACATTTTCCAAAAGTGTCCTCACTGTCCTAAAAAATTCCTTACTTCCCAGAATTTCCTCTTTCAGGAATGTCCTTGCTTTCCAAAACTTTCCAGGAATGCTCCACTTTCCAAAATGCTCCTCAATTTTTAAAAGTGTCCTTATTTTCTAAAAGCATCCTCACACTCCAAACGTGTCCTCAATGTCCAAAAAACTCCTAACTTTCCAAAATGTCCCCACTTTCCAACCCTTTCTAGGATGTCCCCACGCTTCAAAACCACACACACACAGTAAAGTTACCTGAACAATGTAAAACACACGGAGCTGTGTTTCTTACCTGATGTGATACTTCTTATCTTCCTGTCCGTTCTCACAGCCTGCTCCCAAACAAACACCTTCCTCTTCCAGGAACCTCTGACAGTAAAGCACGTCCGCCTCCACTCCTAACGACTAAAATTAACAAGAACACGTTGGTCTAATTCTGCTTCAGTCAATGATTACACCATAGGGGTAATTAATTACAGGTGAATTTGATGAAAACATGGACATATTTAAATATAAAGGCTTCTTTTACTTCTGTTAACAAATATTAATACTTTTAACAAAGCTTTAAGAATATCAGAAAACACTAAAGACACAATCATGATTCTGGAAATTAACATTTTGACCATAACTGAAAATATGGTCCTGAACTAACAGTAAATATTAAATACTACAGCTATAAACGTCCTTAGTGAAGAAGGTTTGTGTTAGATTTTCTGACCTTGGCCTCTTCTATCATCAGCGGTGGTACATGAAGACGAGGATAAAGAAAGATCCCTCCTGTCGCTGGCTGGCAGCTCATCCCCGGTAGATCATTCAGGACCTCACAAGCACGCTGAGCATTTTGTGCCACAGTGGTCTGAGTGAGAAGAATCTCCTACAGATAGATAGATAGATAGATAGATAGATAGATAAATAGATAGATAGATAGATAGATAGATAGATAGGTGCAGTGTATGACTTAATATTATGCAGCTTGAACGATTAGAAGAGAAATAGGATGGTTACTGATGCTAAAGCATTCTAACATTGGAAAACCAACAAAGAAAAACTGTTTATACCACCACATCTGTCAAAATATAATAAAATTTTCTAAATTATTTCTTTTAGTTATAGAAAATGTTCAGTTCATTTCTAATCTACATCCAAATCAGGATTTGCATCAAAATATATATTATATTATATTAATAGAAAATGATTAAATGTGCAAGAATTTTTTTTATGCGTTGGGAATGTAGTAATTCATAAAAAATAGTGAAAATCCTCAAAGACTATATCTAAACTATAAATGAATCAATCTATATAATTAGTAATTGACAAATAAATAAAATTAACCATTTAAAGTTCACCAGTTTTCGAGATATTCTGCCATCTAATTAACAAACAAACAGGATTAACAACTTTACCTCTTTGGCAGGTAACAATAGAGAAACAATTACTTACTGAGAAATGTGCATTTTTGTTTCTGACAACAGTTGAAAGTAAGAGACCGTATTTGTCTTTCAGATGAAATGTTAATTTTGTTGTTTTTACCTGTGTGTATGTTTTATAGGAAGGATCTCCAGGTGTGGGTGGGTTGACCATGATCTCCAGAACAAGCTGTGGTAAAACTGTAGGGCTGAGGTAAGCCAGCAGATTTCTTAAATACTTAAATACTGTTGGGTCCATGTTAATTATCTCCATATAGCCTCCTCTCAGACCGCACCTAAACACAGAGGGGCCACAGAGTATTATTATATTATATCAGTCTGTACAGTTTGTCCTTGATTAAGCTGAAAATGTGTTCAGACTGAAAATGAAGATGGATTGTAAAAAACATGGATTTTTTACAATCCATGTTTATTTACCACAAACATTCAATGTATCAAATGTACGTTAGCTGCAGCTGTTAGCTAGTTAGCAATATGAGACAACCATATTAAGAATTCCAGTTCAGTTCTTTCTGTTATTTCCCTGTTTTATGATAATTATGTTTATAGACCACTAATATATTGTGGAGGAAATATAATTTGCTGTGCATTTTTATACTACAAAGCCAGGACTTTCACACTGGGCTTGGTTTTGTTAAAGGTATACTATGCAGGATTTCCAAAGTTGGCCCCTCCTCCCCGGCTAACGAGAGAGAGAGAGAGCAGCGGTGGTGGTTGAGCGAGCTGCACTGGCCAGAACAAAGCCATGAATAGGATAATTCTTTCTTTTCAAGCGTATTTGCTGTTTCTAATTGATAGTATATAAACTTCATTTTTAGGAAACAAGGTTTTCACAACTCTCTCCCTTTTAGTCTTGTCTTTGTACGTTGGTAAGGTGGAGTCATGGCGCTAATAAGTGCAAAACTTTTGCTCAAGTTTTATTTTATTTTACACCTCTGAGGACTTTGCATCTTCACCTTAATTCATGCTGTCTAGAGCGTATGTCATGTCTGTTGGCACCACATCATGTCTTTCCATTGACTTTGTATACAAACAAGCTGCCACTAAAATTCAATTCACATTCAGTCTGAATAAACCTTAAAGAGCAACTTGCAGGCTGAATTTCTAACTGAATTTATTTATGTATTATGACAGTTATTGTGTGAGAGGTATTAATGTATGATTATATTAGCTTAACGAGACATAAAGGCAGAAATTCAGATGGAAAAGCGAGCGTTTTGAGCAGTGGCCTGAAACAACGCGTCATATTACGTCACATAAGGGAGTCGGTTACAACACTGTGAGGTGAAACAACACAGTGTTACGTGCTGTTCTCCGCTGTTTCTCACACCATAACTGAATTTTTCACCAGTGACCATTATTTATCCTAATCCTTGTTTGTTTCTGATCATTTGGACACCTAGCAGGATCAAAATTATGTGTTTGTCATATTCATATGAATATATATATTTTCAACCTCAGCATCAAAACTAGTGCTGAGATCCAGATTTCTCATTGTTAAACTGGACCTATCTTGACCACTCTCCCTTATGTGACGTCAATATCTCATTTTGAGGTAGAAATGAAAATGACCTTATAAAACTGAGTTAAGATGTCACTGCAGTGTATATAGATATATAGACTTTTTTTCTATTAGTTCACTAGGTTCACCAACCTGCAAGTTGCTCTTTAAGACTGAATCTTTTCTATCTAAGTATATTATATCATCATATTAAAAAGTTAGCCCCATCTGTGACCTCAGCACATCATATGTAACTCTGTGATTAAGTCACATATGCCGACCTTCAGGAACTTTTGGTGTGTTCATGAAATCACAGATGTTTACAGACTGGCCAGAGGGATAAAATGTTCTCCTGGGAAGAAATGAGGGCTTAAATCCAGTTTTTTTCTCACCAGTAATACAGCTAAATGTGTCTGCTCCTTTTCCTTTTCTTCACTGGATGTACAGCATGTTACATCAGATACCTCGGCCTGATCTGAGCAGTGGAAGTGACGTACAGCCCACACAGTCAAATAATGCATGCAACTTTGTAAATGGAAAGTTTGGGAGAGCTTGTAAGATGTGACACATGTTGATAATTATAAAATGCCACTGAAGTTACCTTGAGTCTTTTTTTTTTTTTTTTTTGTACATTTATTTTGTTTTCCATTAACTACTTTTGTGTTCCTACCATGAAAAAGATATATAACAACATCAGTTTTTTGTGTGAGTCATCTGGTAAAATTGTTCTTAATGCCAAGAATATTGTATATTCATCTTCCTGGAATAAAGACACCATGTGAAGGCAGCAACAGGCTCTGTGGTCTATGTGGTCAAATCACCAAGTAACACGCAGAGTTTTGAAGTTACAGCTTGAGTCAAGTGACATTATGCTCAGTGAAACTCACTCTCCCATGCAGGCGCTGGATATAGAGTGGAAAGAGACCAGCTCCACTGTCTCTGAGTACTCTTTTCCCATCTCAAACAGCACTTTCTTATAGGAAACAAACTCACTGCCCTGTCCATACACACTGTCCTGGTGTACCTGCAGTAGAAAATGCAAGAAAACATGAAGAAACTGAGCTTATGTTGGACTGAAAATCAGTGGTGGAAGAAGTATTCAGATGTTTTACTTTAAAGTATTGCAGTAAAAGTAGTGGTTTGGTCCCTCTGAGTGATATATTATTATATATGACATCATTAGATTATTAATACTGAAGCATCAGTACCTCTACTTGAGTAAAGGTACTTACTGATAAGAGAAAAAGTTTCAGTGTGTGGTTTGTAATCACCTCATCAGCCAGCAGGACGAGTCTCTCAGCTGCAGCAAACTGAATCACTTCTTCTATTGTTTTCCTGTTTTGCACAAAACCTAAAAAGACAAATAATAGTAAGTATCAGATAGTAAAGAGGGGAGATGTGACCGATGTAGGATGTATGATCTTTACCTGTGGGGTTTCCTGGATTGCTGATGTAAATGGCTCTGGGTTTGCAGCGCCCCCTGGCTGTCTTCAAAGCTCGGTGCAGCTCCTCCAGGTCCACAGCCCAGCCCCGGTCCTCTCTCAACTGGTAGGGTACCAGCATCACACCGGCCTCATCCAACAACATGGGTAGGGTGTGTGGGCAGGGAATGGGGGTCAACACACCTGTCTGAGTCTCCCCCTCCCCACTGGCCATCAGGTGCAAAACCAGCTTAATGCAAAAGTAAATAACGAAACAATAAGCAACAATCAACAAGAGCTTTTATTCCTTTTATATAAAGGACTGGTTTACAAGTGTGTCTTAAAGCAACATCAGGTGTCCATATGAACACTGAAAGCTGTAATCATTCCTCCTGTTCATACTGGCTATTAAAAGATCATTCAAATGGGCTTTCAATGTAAGTGATGGAGGACAAAATCCACAGTGTGTCCAGTTATTTAGTGCAAAAATGCATTTGAAAGTTGATGTGAAGCTTATATGAGGCTTCAGCAGTTTGAGTTAGTCATATCAAGTGGATATCTGACACATTTACAGTCTTTTTAGCATCAAGTTCCCTCTTTGTGTTTCTCTGTTGAGCTGCAGGTGGAAGCATAGTAACAAAAAGAGGGACTTTGTCACTAAAAAGACTGTAATGTTGAAAGACATCTACTTGATTTGACTTGATTCTGAAGTTTAGTTTCAGATAAACTTTTAAATACATTTTTGCACAAGAGGAGGACTGTGGATTTTGTCCCCCATCACTTCAATTGTAAGTGCATTATGAAGGGATCTTCTAATGATCAGTATGAACAGGAGGAATAACAACAGCAAGAAAAACATGTATCACTGTTCATTTGGGCTCCTGACTATTGTTTTAAGACAGGCTTGAAAAATTGTGAACCCGTCCTTTAAAGAAATTTTTTGGTGTCAGCACAAGTGTGTTTTTTTAGTTTAACGAGACATAAAGGATAACAAGATTCTACAGCCACACTAACAACTCTGTAATTCTAATTGTAAAGAAAATATATTTTCTTTTGTAATTTCTTTCATACCGACAGAGAGCTCTCAGAGCCATCAGACAAGATGATTTCTTCTGGGTTTGAGCTCACTCCGCCATCTCTCCTCATGATGAACTCAGCGACGCTTTGCTGGACAAGTGGTAGACCACAAGAGGTTACAGAGTATGAACCTGTTATCGACAAAGAGACAAAAGCAGCCATTAGAGGAGAGATGTCAGACATCTATGAATGATTGTGGGCCAGATGTTTCCAGATCTGTACAAATTAAATAATTATTTATTCTCACCCACACACCCTCCACCGCAGCCCCCCAGAAGCCTCTTCGCCCTCAGCTTGACATCCAGAGGAAGACTCTCAACTCGGAAGAGTTCAGGGTAAAGACACACTGCCAACACCTGAGAGAACAAACAGTGAATATCAGACAGTTTGTAGCTGGCAAACCGATCACAGGCAGGTGAGAGAACAAAAAAATAAAATAAAACCACCAACCTGGCGGACAAATGAGACGGGCGCCATCCCTGCCCTGTGAGAATCACCTGAACTGACGTCAATCACCTTCTTGAAGGACTTTTTTGTTCCCTGAGGAGAAAACAGTTCAGACACAAACTCATCTTCCCTTCTTGGTTATATTTTTCAACCCTGACTGTAGGGGTGTACCCGAATACAAATATGGCAAAGCACAAATAGTGGGGTTTTTTTTACGATTTATTTGTTTCATACAAATATTTCAGGATTTTTAAGCCTCTGTCCATTTATTCAAATACAAATACAAATACAAATAATTTTGCTGCCTCAACAAATACAGATACAAATACAAATACTGGGCTCTCTGCACATCCCTACCTGACAGTATAGTTTTATCCTTCATGTTTTCATCCTTTAACACTCAATTTCCTTCTTTTATTTCACATTACATAGCTATAACATTCTGGAGCAACAGTGTTCATTTCATCAACAAAAACTGACAAAAAAGATATGTTAACCTTTTTTCCACAATGAAAACAAGACTAAAACTAAATAAAAAGTAACATTTGAAAGCAGAAACTATGATCTAACATATTACAAGTTTTGTTAAAGGAAAACTAAGAGAAAATGTGAAAGACAGACGAATGGAAAATATGCACTACTTTATATAATAATAATAATAAAGTTTATTTGTATAGCAAAACAAAGTGCTTTACACACAACAAAAAACAGAATCTACAAAAATCTAAAATGTGCGGTGTATATGATATAATAGGGCTGCAACTAACTCATATTTTCATTATTGATTAATCTGTCAATTATTTTCTTGGTTAATCGATTAGTCGTTTGGTCTTTAAAATGTCCAAAAATGCTGACAAACAGTTCACAACCCCAAGATATTTAGTTTACTATCATAGAGCACTAAAAAAATATTTTTTCTTACAAAATTACTCAAAAGGATTAATCAATTATCAAAATTGTTGGCGATTCATTTTCTGTTGATCAAATAATCAACTACCTGTTGCAGCTCTAAGATGTCAAGCATAAAAACAACATAGTCAACATAGTCATAGTACAACTTTTTTTTTTTAGTCTTAGTTTAGGTGCCCTGACAGCAAAGATCTGATCCTCTCTAATCTTAAATCTACAGCAGACAAAGAAGCAGCCAGCAGCTTCCTGTCTGAGGAACACAGGTTGTGAACATGTTGGTGAGAGAAACTCTGAAATAAAATCTGCAATTTGGCAAAGAAGAGCCATAAAAGTAATTCATAAACTAAATCTGAACCTCCTCCTAAATCCTGGTTAATAAAGTCATGTGAAGGAGAGCAAACTTCCTGCATAAAACAATCATCAGCAGGCTGTAACCATGTCTTTGTTAAAGGAGCCAAATCGTGCACATTTCAAGGTCTATATATTGTTAATAAAAACAACATTAAGTGCCGGGATTGATGATTGCAGCCAAGTATGCTTAAATGATCTACATCTGAAATTAGCCTGCTAGCTTCTATGAACTGTAACAATGTAATGGACCTTTGTCATCAATTTTAATATCAATAATAACAATATTAATAAACTTTTAAAATACTGTGAAGTATAACTGAAGTAGCCATGGGATATACAGTTTGAAAGTGTAGTAATTCCTCTGAAATGTATTAGAGTAGAGGTACCCATGAAGTTGCAAAAAATGGAAACAACAAAGTAAAGTAGCCAATCAATAACAATAATTAAGTACAATATTACTTTCCTAAGTAAAACAAAGGACATTTACTCAAGTGCAGTTTGGAAGTACAGGTACTTTACATGAGTACTTCAATTTTCTACTACTTTCTACTTTACTTTAAAGGTGTATTACCCTTGCATTTCAGAGGGGAAAATATACTTTTTACTACACTACATTTATTTAATAGCTATATTTAAGTGTCAGATTATGACTTTACACACAAAACATATGATCAGGTTTATAAAATATGTTGTTGCTGACATATTAATACTTCAGCAATAATAATTAAATAATATAATAACATAATATTATATCACTGACAGGAGCCGATCTTTATAATAAGAATTTTACTTTTGATATTTGTGTGGAAAATTGAGTATTTTTGCTGTGTAGTATTTTAACTTTTACTTTTAATGAGAAGAAGAACTTTATTTATATTGCACTTTTCAAACAGGCTACAAAGTGCTTCTCAATAGTTCATTTCATTTATTTCACTATTTTACTATATCTGCTATATTTTTTATTGTAAAATTTTATTTATATATTTATATCACCTGTCTTTTGTTGTAGTCGTACCTTCTGTTTTTTGATTATTACGCACCACAACACCAAGGCAAATTCCTTGTGTGTGCAAACCTACTTGGCAATAAACCTGCTTCTGATTCTGATTCAAAGACATAAAATACCAGATCAATGCAAAAAGAGCTGGCTTGCTTGATTGATTATGTAAAGAAATACTTTTTTCACTACTGCTGACAACTGCTCAGATTATTTGTTTGCTGTTATAAATTATTTGTTAAAATACTTTAAAGCTTCCAGACTCACAGCAACATTTGTCCAAATGACTTCCTTATGACCTCCAAATTGAATGTTTTGTCCTCTGCTCCTTCGTACAGTTACCTAAAAACAATGTGACACGTTAGATTATTTAACACCTGAGACTCACCTGTGTGATCTGCTCTGTGATGTATGCAGCCAGACTCTGCAGGCTCGTCGGGGCTCTGATGCCCAGCACCCTGGGGTTCACCTCCTGCACCGAGCTCATCTCTCTCTCTCTGTCTTTCTCATGACTGTCTGACTGTTGAGGTCTTCATGAGAAGCTCAACACCGACACCTGACAGTACACTCAGTGCACCTTATTGGCCTGCAAGTGTTGATCCAGTAAACAAATAAGGAAACAACCTGGGAGCCAGAGTGAAAACTGATGAATATCTGAATGTGTTTTTAATTGTTTTTAAACATGAGTGTTCATACAATGTACTGTATAATAATAATAATAATAATAATAATAATAATAATAATAATAATGATAATAATAATAATAATAATAACAACAACAACAACAATGGAATATAGTAGGAACTGTGCTGAGGACAGAAATGGAAAATAAAGATTTTATATGTAAAAAATACTCAATTACAAGTAAATGTCCTGCATTCAAAATGTTACTAAAGTAAAAGTACAGTAGTGTCAGCAGCAAAATGTAGCCTATAAGTTAAAGCAGTGGTGGAAGAAGTACTCAGATCCTTTACTTGAGTAAAAGTACCAATACAGCAATGTAAAAATACTCCATTACAAGTAAAAGTCCTACTCAAGTAGGATTTTAAATTTACAGGAAAAGTAAAAGTACATATACATATAATTTCAGTATTAAAGTAAAAGTATTGGTTTGGTTTCTCTGACTCATATATTATTGGTGTGAATCTGTTCAGCTGCATTATTTTATACCTCTTCTACTTTTTAAAATATTTTATAAAACTTTTTCCAGAAATGTCTTAACAGTGAATGAGAGAAATCTTCAAATCTTCTTCAAACCTGTTCCACTTTAAATGTCTACTTCTTCTACATACTTTCAGCTACAGATGTAATTTCAACCTTAAACAAGTCATAAGACTTCGAACTACTAAATTTTCATTCAGTTTTTTGATATCGTTCACAGTTTTTGAATTATCATAGTTTAAGTTGTATACTTTTTTCAGCTTTTTATTCAAAGTGTTTATACTGTCATCAGTTTGACACTATTCATTTCAGCCTCCACCTTTTACAGTACCACACTTCAGCTCTCAGCTTTACCTGGAAAGCATTTCAGCTGTCAGCATTCACACACATTTCCTGCAGGAAATCTGAGGGGTCATGAGATGATTAATGGGAGAGGAAAGAAGAAAAAACAAAGTTCTGATACACAAATCTGTTTTCACTTTTTGGACTTTTTCTCTAATCTTTGATTTTGCTGAAATATTGGATTATTTGAACATTTATTGAAATGAAAGCATGTGAGAAATTTAGAGGGAAAAATCACTATTTGGTGGAGCTGTTAACAACTCATAGACATCTGAAATGTGACCCCATGCCTAAAAAGGAATAAAAACACTTAGGACAAAAATCCTGACTGAGGTTATCATAATTCATGCATGACAGGGTTAATGATCAACTAATACTAGGAGGTATTTATAACAATTAACAGAGATATTGTGTTAGTTTGTTGGAAGTATAATGTCACCTCGACACCTGAATTCCTCATGTTTAATGTTTTTACATCAAAGATCACAATGGAAATGGATTTGGTCTTGTGTCAATAGCCTACCCACAGCTGTTTCTGATGAATAAAAGTAAATTACTGGCAATTACTGTTATGATCTCTTGTGTGATGCGTGCAGCCAGACTCCACAGTGCGCTGTGTGGTGAGACTCTCATCTCTCTTACCCTGGGATTCACATGTTGCAGGGAACTCATTGTGTTTTTGTTCAAATGGTTTGATTTGGATTTCTAAAATATCCACTTAAAACTACTTTCTAATAATCGGAGAAGTGTGGACACTGAAGAGGTTTCAGTCAAAGTTGCACAATGTTTTCTGCAAAATACCTTTCTCTCATGCACAGGGGAGAGTGAATGGCTAACCAGGGTAATACATTATGTACCTCTCCTATTTGCTGAGTAATCCTTCAACCTCATTTTCAGCTGCAATGCACTGCAGAAACCTTAAAAAAGTCATAAGACTTTGAACTATTAAATTTCTATTCAGTTTTTTGATATCTTTCACAGTTTTTGAATTATCACAGTTTAAGTTTTATACTTTTTACACTGTTTATACTGTCAGCAGTTTGACACAATTCATTTCAGCCTCCACCTTTTACAGTATCACACTTCAGCTTTCAGCTTTACCTGGAAAGCATTTCAGCTGTCAGCATTCACACACATTTCCTGCAGGAAATGCATTTTCTAGTTATATATGACTAACTATGATTATTAATATTGAAGCATCAGTGTTAGAGCAGCATGTTACTGTTGTAGCTGCTGGAGGTGGAGCTAATTTCAACTACTTTATATACAGTTAGCTAGTTTAGTCCAGTGGTTCCCAACCTAGGGGTCGGGCTCCTCCAAAGGGTCACCAGATAAAACTGAGTGAGATGATTAATGGGAGAGGAAAAAAGAAAAAAGTTCTGATACACAAATCTGTTTTCACTTTTTGGACTTTTTCTCTAATCTTTGATTTTGCTGAAATATTGGATCATTTGAACATTTATTGAAATGAAAGCATGTGAGAAGTTTAGAGGGAAAAACTACTATTTGGTGGAGCAACTTATAGACATCTGAAATGTGACCCCGACTACACACTGCTTTTTGTAAGATGTCAAAAGCCAAAAAGTTTGGAAACCACTGGTTTCATCTTTAACAATGTGTTGTATTTTAAAAGCTTGTTATATTATCCATTGTGTCAAATCTTCATCTTAAAAGTAACTAAAGCTGTCAAATAAATGTAGTGGAGTAGAAAGTACAAAACTTCCCTCTGAAATGTAGTTGAGTGGAAGTATAGAGTAGCATCAAATAAAAATAGTGCAAGTACCTCAAGATTGTGCTTAAGTACAGTACTTTGGTAAATGTTCTTACTTTCCACCACTGAGTAAAAGTACTCATTAGGCATAAGAAAGCCCCCTGTCAGTGTTATAATATTTTAACAATAATACATTTTAATGTCGTAGCTGGGAAATGAATTCCAGATTCTATTAGAAATTCTAAAGAACAACTTCCTGAAAATGCAGCCAAAGCTAATGACGGCTCCTGGTTTTATAGTTGTTAATGGAGCTAAAAATACTGAAATAATCATTAAAAACAGACGGCAGAGTGTTATTGAAATAAACTGAATAACAGGAAGTTTATTAGTTTGAAAACATTGAGAACATTGTTATGTTCCTGATGATGTCACAGGGCCTAAACTGTTTGTAAGATTGAACATAAAAGCCTTTCAACACCCTCAGCATCATGTTACTATATTATATATAGTTACACTATATAACTATAATGGAACTATATTACCAGTAGCTCTCTTACATCATCTGATTAGGGTTTGTTAATAGTGTTAATAAGTGTAACTTCAGTAAACCATCAAAGGTTTATATCTTCTAATGCCGAATGGTTCAGGGTGTTCTAGCAATAATAACAAAACATGATAAATGAGATGATAACAGTTTGTTTTCAGGCAGGAAGTTGGGTTTAGTTGTCTGCATGTTTGTTTAGGTTATTCTGAACAAAAAGCTTCTGATTTGATTTTAATTTGAAAGTAAAGTGTTTGGAGAATGTCAGTCCAACCAAGTTATGAAATGAACTCTTAATTTATTCATTTTATT
Source organism: Thunnus thynnus (assembly GCF_963924715.1). Lineage (NCBI taxonomy): Eukaryota > Metazoa > Chordata > Actinopteri > Scombriformes > Scombridae > Thunnus > Thunnus thynnus. The sequence goes on along the minus strand of NC_089524.1, from coordinate 6,394,486 downwards.
TATTTATTTATTTAACTTACAGGGTTGATGCAAATTTAATACCTGTTTCAGGGTCACACCATCCAAAGTATGAAAGTTTGATGGAAAACCACATTTTCACATTTTTTTCAGTACTTCTAAGCAGTAAATAACAATAATTCCTATTGCTCATTAACTAGAAAATGCAATTTCTGAAGAAATTACATGTGATTGCTGAAAGCTGAATTTGAGAGTTTTGCATTGCTGAAAGCTGAAGTTGATGGCGTTGCATTGCTGAAAGCTGAATATTATTAAAATTCTACCAAGAATAACATTGGCTGCAGGTGGGATCAAACCTACAATCTCATGTTTGTAAGATAGCAATACTTAGCACTGAGCTAACATGTGACACAGCAAACACTGAGCAAGATCTGATTTTCTTATTAAGACTTTTAATTGCATAAAAAGGGTTGCAGCTCTGACATTATTATAATAATAGGGGGAGCTGGAGTTGCATAGCATGATGGTACATAATAAACATGTTTGTTTATAAGAGCAGAGGTATGAGGAGCTCTCCCGTGAGCTGGTATTGAATCCAGCTTGCAATCTAACAGGGGAAGCTGACTATTGACAGGGCTTAGCCACAGAGCCAGCAGGGAATCCCTGAAATGTGCTGCACAAATTCATATTTTGTTGAGGAAAAATTGATTTGCCCAAAACGAAGCTTCTAGCTCAGAGTTTGGACATTATTAGTGACAGCAGGACTTGCTGAGCATGAGGAAGTACAAAGTGTTTGAAGTTTAAGAAATGGGAGTGAGGAGACAGAGCCTGCAGATTGCATTGCAGTCAATGAGAGCATGACAGCGCTCTCCCTATCAATTATGGTTTAGAGCTCAAAAACTAAAACTCATATGGGAAATATATTTACATTTTGAGAGAGAGGAGGCTTGTGACAACATTTTGAGGTATGATATGTGCTTGAGGAGTTGAAACTGTGGGAGGAAGACATGTTTAGTTACTTTTTTTTTTCCTGGTCTAAAAAAATCTCTGCTCTCCTCTCTGCCTGATGACATCACGCTGATGAGATCTGAAAACTGCTGTACTTTGGACTTAAATTGCTCCAAAAGTACAGAAGGTACAGAACACAACTTTGAAAAAGTTAAAAGTTAAAAGTTTTGTGAACATTTTAAAGTTTGAATGGGGTCTGTAGTTTCAAAGTAACAAAGGTTTGAACTCAGTTGGATCATTCCTCCCATAGACTACCATTATAAATTTTGTACAGGTTTCCACTTGGTAAATGTGATTTATATTCATTTACGCACATAACCACCTTTATAGCCAGAAAGACACGTATATCCCAAACATATTCTTCAAACTAGCAGACAAAGTAAATGAGCTAATATACCAGTTAACCACCAAAAGGAGCTGATTGGCTCCTGCCATGTTTGTATCCATGCTATCCAATGAGAAAAGGGAACTTGAGGGGGCTGCTATATCTGAACCATGTGAACTGCAAGCCTTCTTAACATATACTGTATATGATATGTGATAAAAATGTTCTTTTAAAATACTCTGGAGTTGTTTTTAAGAATGCAGAGCACTAATAAAAAGACAATATGAGGAATATGAGATATACTTGAAAAATTAGCATAAAATCACAAATGCTTGAGAACACTCTCTGCGTGTTCAACAAATCTCCTTTCCAACATCCACACTCAAGTTGAAGACCTGTCCTTCTCTACAGGGGACTACATGTTGGGTCGCTGTATTTTACACTGTGTCTCTGCCCTTCACACCTTTGTCAGGGTGCAGCTGTTTGCCCAAAGGCGACGATGGAAAGAACCGAGGCGATCCAGGGCCTCCTCCAGGGTGTGAGGAGGAACAAGGATGCAGAATCTAAGAGAGAAAACACATAATATATGGTCACTTTTTGAGAAAATGCAACATATGTGACTGATGTGGCTATAACTTCATGTCTCTTACCTCAGATGGTGGTTGCCAGTTGTTCCTCCATGCTGACACCCTGCTCCTACAAACACACCCTCCTCCTCCAGTAACTTCTGGCAGTACAAGACATCTGCCTCCACCTCCAGCACCTGAAAAATGGACATGAGGACTTGACCTAAGCCTTCATATGTGAACATTGTGACATAATACAGCGATTTGTTTCCCTGCTGGGAAGAACAACAGGCTGTTTGAGTAATTATCACCTCAGATGACCTGTTCAGATATTAATAAATGTATCTGGTCTCTGATTTTTAGCCTGGCTAGCAGCACTAGTCGCTCAGTTGGTCCACCATTCTGGTCCAGACTAAAATATCTCAACAAATATTGCAGACATCCACAGACATATTGGGTGCTGAAAAGACGACAGATGGCACTGGAAACAGGCTGATTATGTCAGAAATAATTTTTAAAAAACTAAACTAGAATTAATCTGTTCAGTGGACAAACAGTTTTCAATTAGACTACACGAGAAGTATCAGTGGTTTTCTTCAATCGACCTGAAAAACACAGTTGGATGTGTCATGTGGATCCACCTTTTGTAAAAATGCAATATTGGCTGTTTCTTTTATACTTGTTGGAAACACATTTACATTTTTTGGGGGGGGAGGGGGGTTGCATCCGCTTCAGACACGACTCCCAACAGGAACTGAATCCACCAATTAACTAGCTTGATACAAAAGTCTACATGACACATTGTTGAGATATGGAGCGTGTAGTATCGGCTTCTCTGCAAGCATCTGCAACCTACGGTTACCCACAACATCCTTCTCTGGATAGGTTCACATGTATGTACACACTGTACAACATAAGAGGGTTGTGGAGGTCAACTGGTGGAAGTAGTTGTAATATATTCCCACCTTGGCCTGCTCAGTAATCTCAGACAGCAAACGCAGACGAGGATAAAGGTAGATTCCCCCCATCACTGGCTGACAGCTCACCCCTGGTAGACCGTTCAAGAACTCCTGAGCCCGCTTAGCATTCTGGGACAGAGTGGCCCGCCTGAGGAGAATCTCCTTTGATGAAAAGAACAACAGAGATTGGTTGTAAGTAGTAATACGATATAGGAAAGGAGCTGCTCTGGGAACAACCTGAAAAAACGAGGTAGGAAATGAGCTTCGATGCAGGATCTTTTGTAGATGTGTCACCTGTGTGTACGTGTCGCAGGAAGGGTCTCCAGGTTTCGGTGGGTTGACCATGAGATCCAGAGCAAGCTGTCCTGTGACCGGAGTACTGATATCACCACACAGCATAGTGTCAACAAACAGCATCACATCTGGGTCCATGTTGACCACCTCCATGTATCCTGCCCTCAGACCACATCTGGGACACAGAAACAAAAATCAGTTGGAGAAATGATCAACCTGTGTAACAAAAACAGGTAAAACATATAATATTGATGAAACTTTGATTAAGCAGTGCTGTTGACATAGAGAAGGAACTCACTCTCCCATGCAGGCGCTGGATAGAGAGTTTAAGGAAACCAACTCCACTGTCTCTGAGTACTCTTTTCCCATCTCAAACAGCACTTTCTTATAGGAAATAAACTCTTTGCTCTGTCCATACACACTGTCCTGGTGTACCTGGAGTGCAGATGGAATCAATTGATGGATTAGTAAAGACTGTGAGAAAAAAAAACTGCCAGTTACTGAGTCAAATCCTAATCTGAGGATAGTTTTTTTTGATCACCTCATCAACCAACAGGAAGAGTCTCTCAGCTGCTGCAAACTGAATCACTTCCTCTATTGATTTCCTGTCCTGCACATGACCTGCGAGGACCAACAGCAGCTTACAACAGTGATGACAGCAAGGACGTTTGAACAAGTGGATGTGACATAGCTACTGTATGATCTTTACCTGTGGGGTTTCCTGGGTTGCTGATGTAAATGGCTCTGGGTTTGCAGCGCCCCCTGGCTGTCTTCAAAGCTCGGTGCAGCTCCTCCAGGTCCACAGCCCAGCCCCGGTCCTCTCTCAGCTGGTAGGGTACCAGCATCACACCGGCCTCATCCAACAACATGGGTAGAGTGTGTGGGCAGGGAATGGGGGTCAACACACCTGTCTGAGTCTCCCCCTCCCCACTGGCCAGCAGCTTCACAACCACCTAAAGACAATAGATCAATATACAAAACTTAATGTATATTGATTCTGTCAGTGCTGAATTGTTCAATAATTGCACATTTTGGGTTTAAAGGATAATTCTGGTTTATTACAATTTGTGAAATTGTGTACAGGACTTATTGGTGCCTAAAGGATCAAGCATACTGACTTTGGTTATATTCTGACTTTTTCTCTGTCGCCACCATGAGGTTAATATTTGTAGTTTTGTGTGAAATGTTTCAACAACTATTGGATTGTATGAAAAGGTTGCTCCTCTCTGTTTTCACAGGGCCCTGGCTCCCAACATTGTTAGAGTTTTTGTGTATTAGATCGCTAATTTCAGTCCAATGTTTCTCTTAATTTATCAGTCATGTCATCATCTATACGAATAATGGAATGGTTTTGGTTGATTAGGTTGTGTTTCATAATGTTATATTTTGTTGAAGGGCTTCAGTCCTGTTGTGATTCTTTTTGAGAGTTTCGTGATGGTGGGCAGATCGTCTGCTTAATCAGTGATAGTGACAAAAGGTGTGCATCATTAACTGCACTGAGCCACTAGGCAGTGTTGTTCTTGTGGTAACCTGAGTAGATGGTATGTTCCAGTTAGGTGCGTCAAAGAAGGTAAAAGGCCAGTCACTGGTCTGTTGAGATGGAGTCGGGAAGATAGTAGGTGGCAGCTTACTTTAAGACTGCAGATTTTATTTATTTGTTTGTTTTCTTTGGTTTGGCTTTTAACATCACTTTTTTTGCACATACTCCACCCTGCCAACCTGCTTCTTTAACATACATAAAAGTTTCCAGTGCCAAATAACATCTTCTGCCCTTTATATGAGGTGGTGGCGCTACAGATGGATTGCCATGAATTGTTACTTTGTTGATCCTTTAATGTTTCATCCAGAGCCATCATCAAATTTTTAACATTATGACCAAATATTTGCAAAACTAATGTCACTTCCACCAACCTCAGCTGTACTTTGTGTTTGGTGCCAATTAACAAATATTAGCATGCTAACACACTAAACTAAGATGGTGTTAGAGGCTCAAAGGACCACTATGCCAAAGTACAGCCTTACAGGGTCACTAGCACAGCTGTAGGCTCTTGGTTATTGTTCCTTTCTGAATCAAAATTAATTCAATTCCACACCATTTTCCCCCCTGGTTTTCCAGCAATCCCCCCAGGGAGGGCTACCCTTCAGTTCGGGGAATCCGGAATAATTACTGCCTTGTTTATAACCTGTCTGCTCTTGTTTCATGCCTCATCTGATATGTTGCACTGATGTTGCTGTGTTCCCAGATCATGGCAATTAACTTGGTGAGTATAATTTTATCATAACTGATAGAAATGATTTGCCAAAATTAGAAATTACTGCCAGAATGATCCTTTAACATCCATATGCCTGTAAATATTACCTCATTATATGAGAAATAAATAACAAACAGTATTAAAGACAGTGTTTTCATACCATCAAGGCTCTTTGAAGACCAGCAGAAATAAAAATGTTGTTAGCATATGAAGGCACTCCAGCGTCTCGTCTCATGATGAACTCAGCGATGCTCTGCCTGACATGAAGCGAGCCGGAGGAGGCAGTGTAGGACCCTATGGATAAATTATTGAATAGGGTATTTCTATACATTTGTTAATTAAAATACCAAACTGTCATGTTTAAAATGTCAGACAGAGTGTACAGTTCTCACCCACACTTTTTCCATCACAGACCTCCAGGAACCTCTGAGCCCTCAGCTTGACATCCAGAGGAAGACTGTTGTCCTCCAGCAGCTGAGGGTACAGACACACCGCCAAGACCTTAAAAATAAAGAGGCCCGAATTACAGACAACAAAAAAAGACATGAAGATAGACCATAATACAAAAGCCAAATAACAAAACTAACCTGTCGAACAAATGAAATGGGTTTCATTCCTGCTTTGTGGGGATCACCTGAGCTCACATCAATCACCTCCTTAAAAGGTTTTTGTGCCCCCTGCAGGACAACACTTTGTTAATGCAAGAAAGTATCATATGCAGACCTCTTATAGGCCAAAAAACACAATATTCAATGGTAAGAAAAAAGGTTCTAAGGTCTATGGTTAATGGGAAATGCGTAAGTGTATGCCTGCTTGTCATAATTTGTATATAGTTTCAATGTATTGCTTTTTAATTTGGTGTGAATACATTAACCCTTTCATGCATAGTGGTCACTACAGTGGACAGCTATTCATTCGTTTTCTTAGATATGCATGGGTTTTGATGGTATAGTTGCACATCAGCCACCACAGTGGACTCTAGTGTGTCATTCCATACACTGCCATCCATTGGCCAGCCTTTGTAAGTGCAACACAAATTTCTCAAAACCACGATGACGGCTGGCCGGCCCAGAAACGCTCAGCAGCTCAGGAATATCTTGCCAATCCTTCTATGGTAGTAGACCCTTGCAGGTAAAAAAATATATAATATCAAGTAACAACTAAGGAGTAATACAATCGTTAAAATTTCCAAGTATTGATTGTATGTTGGGAAAAAATGACGATTAATCATCTGTCCACTAAGTTGGACATCATGCATCACTGGCTATATTTCAACTACAATTACAATTATTGTGACTTTGTTGTTCTTGAAAATACTTCATCTGCAGTAACTTTTTTGGCTGTAAATCAAATGGTTTAAATTATTAGAATGTAACTTGCAGTTTTAGGGGGCTAAGGATACTGAGTCAGCTGAGGATGCTGAGGGAATGCCTGGCACCTCAAAAGAATGTCTGGATTAGAAAAGAAGGATTTTCTGCATTTCAAGTCATCTGTAGCTCATGTGCTAATAAATGCAGTAAGACAGAGGGAAGAGGCTGAGGAGTCAGGAACAAGGTTCAATGGTTTTGCATTGCATTGAACAGTATGGTAATATGTTAAAATATGTTAAAAAAAATAGTTTAACAGCTTTGAAAATATACATTATTTTATAGTTTTCAAATAATATACAATTTTGTTCATTGGTTTGTTAAATACATATTCCTAAAGTTGAAAACTCAAATGCATGCTGTCCACCTGAGTGGACATGTGAAAAACTCCTTGAAAAAACGAAGTTCAATTTTTTTTTTCATGCCTAAAGAGGAATAAAAACACTTAGGACAAAAATCCTGACTGAGGTTATCATAATTCATGCATGACAGGGTTAATGATCAACTAATACTAGGAGGTATTTATAACAATTAACAGAGATATTGTGTTAGTTTGTTGGAAGTATAATGTCACCTTGACACCTGAATTCCTCATGTTTAATGTTTTTACATCAAAGATCACAATGGAAATGGATTTGGTCTTGTGTCAATAGCCTACCCACAGCTGTTTCTGATGAATAAAAGTAAATTACTGGCACTTACTGTTATGATCTCTTGTGTGATGCGTGCAGCCAGACTCCACAGTGCGCTGTGTGGTGAGACTCTCATCTCTCTTACCCTGGGATTCACATGTTGCAGGGAACTCATTGTGTTTTTGAAATGGTTTGATTTGGATTTCTAAAATATCCACTTAAAACTACTTTCTAATAATCGGAGAAGTGTGGACACTGAAGAGGTTTCAGTCAGTTGCACAATGTTTTCTGCAAAATACCTTTCTCTCATGCACAGGAGAGGGTGAATGGCTAACCAGGGTAATACATTATATACCTCTCCTATTTGCTGAGTAATCCTTCAACCTCATTTTCAGCTGCAATGCACTGCAGAAACCTTAAAAAAGTCATAAGACTTTGAACTATTAAATTTCCATTCAGTTTTTCGATATCTTTCACAGTTTTTGAATTATGACAGTTTAAGTTTTATACTTTTTATACTGTTTATACTGTCAGCAGTTTGACACAATTCATTTCAGCCTCCACCTTTTACAGTATCACACTTCAGCTTTCAGCTTTACCTGTAAAGCATTTCAGCTGTCAGCATTCACACACATTTCCTGCAGGAAATGCATTTTCTAGTTATATATGACTAACTATGATTATTAATATTGAAGCATCAGTGTTAGAGCAGCATGTTACTGTTGTAGCTGCTGGAGGTGGAGCTAATTTCAACTACTTTATATACAGTTAGCTAGTGAGATGATTAATGGGAGAGGAAAAAAGAAAAAAGTTCTGATACACAAATCTGTTTTCACTTTTTGGAATTTTTCTCTAATCTTTGATTTTGCTGAAATATTGGATCATTTGAACATTTATTGAAATGAAAGCATGTGAGAAGTTTAGAGGGAAAAATCACTATTTGGTGGAGCTGTTAGCAACTTATAGACATCTGAAATGTGACCCCGACTACACACTGCTTTTTGTAAGATGTCAAAAGCCAAAAAGTTTGGAAACCACTGGTTTTATCTTTAACAATGTGTTGTATTTTAAAAGCTTGTTATATTATCCATTGTGTCAAATCTTCATCTGAAAAGTAACTAAAGCTGTCAAATAAATGTAGTGGAGTAGAAAGTACAATATTTCCCTCTGAAATGTAGTTGAGTGGAAGTATAGAGTAGCATCAAATAAAAATAGTGCAAGTACCTCAAGATTGTACTTAAGTACAGTACTTTAGTAAATGTACTTACTTTCCACCACTGAGTAAAAGTACTCATTAGGCATAAGAAAGCCCCCTGTCAGTGTTATAATATTTTAACAATAATACATTTTAATGTCGTAGCTGGGAAATGAATTCCAGATTCTATTAGAAATTCTAAAGAACAAGTTCCTGAAAATGCAGCCAAAGCTAATGACAGCTCCTGGTTTTATAGTTGTTAATGGAGCTAAAAATACTGAAATAATCATTAAAAACAGACGGCAGAGTGTTATTGAAATAAACTGAATAACAGGAAGTTTATTAGTTTGAAAACATTAAGAACATTGTTATGTTCCTGATGATGTCACAGGGCCTAAACTGTTTGTAAGATTGAACATAAAAGCATTTCAACACCCTCAGCGTCATGTAACTATTTTATATATAGTTACACTATATAACTATAATGTAACTATATTACCAGTAGCTCTCTTACATCATCTGATTAGGGTTTGTTAATAGTGTTAATAAGTGTCATTCAGTTATAGTTGTAGCTGGTTACTGATAGTTTGATCATAGAAGTCAAAGCAGATAATTACTGGTAACAACTTGGTTTGGTGTGAACATTAATTGACGACCCTGGTGTTACATGAATACATTTTACCTCATTACAACTTCAGTAAACCATCAAAGGTTTATATCTTCTAATGCCGAATGGTTCAGGGTGTTCCAGCAATAATAATAAAACATGATAAATGAGATGATAACAGTTTGTTTTCAGACAGGATGTTGGGTTTAGTTGTCTGCATGTTTGTTTAGGTTATTCTGAACAAAAAGCTTCTGATTTGATTTTAATTATGAAGTAAGGTGTTTGGAGAATGTCCAATCAAGTTATGAAATGAACTCTTAATTTATTCTTTTATTTATTTATTTATTTATTTATTTAACTTACAGGGTCGATGCACATGAATAAACATTGCTGTAACAGGGTTTCTGCAGGGTTCATCAGTCCATTAAGTTAAGTTAAAGACTTAAGACCCTTTTAAACACAGTCAAATTTAATACCTGTTTCAGGGTCACATCAGCCAAAGTATGAAAGTTTGATGGAAAACCACATTTTCACATTTTTTCAGTACTTCTAAGCAGTAAACAACAATAATTCCTAATGATATAACTAACTAGAAAATGCAATTTCAGAAGAAATTACATGTGATTGCTGAAAGCTGAAGTTGATGGCGTTGCATTGCTGGAAGCTGAATAGTATTAAAATTCTATCAAGAATAACATTGGCTGCAGTTGGGATCAAACCTACAACCTCATGTTTGTAAGATAGCAATACTTAGCACTGAGCTAACATGTGACACAGCAAACACTGAGCAAGATCTGATTTTCTTATTAAGACTTTTAATTGCATAAAAAGGGTTGCAGCTCTGACATTATTATAATAATAGGGGGAGCTGGAGTTGCATAGCATGATGGTACATAATAAACATGTTTGTTTATAAGAGCAGAGGTATGAGGAGCTCTCCCGTGAGCTGGTATTGAATCCAGCTTGCAATCTAACAGGGGAAGCTGACTATTGACAGGGCTTAGCCACAGAGCCGGCAGGGAATCCCTGAAATGTGCTGCACAAATTCATATTTTGTTGAGGAAAAATTGATTTGCCCAAAACGAAGCTTCTAACTCAGAGTTTGGACATTATTAGTGACAGCAGGACTTGCTGAGCATGAGGAAGTACAAAGTGTTTAAAGTTTAAGAAATGGGAGTGAGGAGACAGAGCCTGCAGATTGCATTGCAGTCAATGAGAGCATGACAGCGCTCTCCCTATCAATTATGGTTTAGAGCTCAAAAACTATAACTCATATGGGAAATATATTTACATTTTGAGAGAGAGGAGGCTTGTGACAACATTTTGAGGTATGATATGTGCTTGAGGAGTTGAAACTGTGGGAGGGAAATATGTTTAACTACTTTTTTTTTTTCCTGGTCTAAAAAAGTCTCTGCTCTCCTCTCTGCCTGATGACATCACGCTGATGAAATCTGAAAACTGCTGTACTTTGGACTTAAATTGCTCCAAAAGTACAGAAGGTACAGAACACAACTTTGAAAAAGTTAAAAGTTAAAAGTTTTGTGAACATTTTAAAGTTTGAATGGGGTCTGTAGTTTCAAAGTAACAAAGGTTTGAACTCAGTTGGATCATTCCTCCCATAGACTACCATTATAAATTTTGTACAGGTTTCCACTTGGTAAATGTGATTTATATTCATTTACGCACATAACCACCTTTATAGCCAGAAAGACACTTATATCCCAAACATATTCGTCAAACTAGCAGACAAAGTAAATGAGCTAATATACCAGTTAACCACCAAAAGGAGCTGACTGGCTCCTGCCATGTTTGTATCCATGCTGTCCAATGAGAAAAGGGAACTTGAGGGGGCTGCTGTATCTGAATCATGTGAACTGCAAGCCTTCTTAACATATACTGTATATGATATGATTAAAATGTTCTTTTAAAAACTCTGGAGTTGTTTTTAAGCATGCATAAAAAGACAATATGAGGAATCTGAGACACACTTGTGTATACATAAATGAGCATAAAATCACAAATGCTTGAGAACACTCTCTGCGTGTTCAACAAATCTCCTTTCCAACATCCACACTCAAGTTGAGGACCTGTCCTTCTCTACAGGGGACTACATGTTGGGTCGCTGTATTTTGTCTCTGCCCTTTACACCTTTGTCAGGGTGCAGCTGTCTGCCCAAAGGCGACGATGGAAAGAACCGAGGCGATCCAGGGCCTCCTCCAGGGTGTGAGGAGGAACAAGGATGCAGAATCTAAGAGAGAAAACACATAGTATATGGTCACTTTTTGAGAAAATGAAACATATGTGACTGATGTGGCTATAACTTCATGTCTCTTACCTCAGATGGTGGTTGCCAGTTGTTCCTCCATGCTGACACCCTGCTCCTACAAACACACCCTCCTCCTCCAGTAACTTCTGGCAGTACAAGACATCTGCCTCCACCTCCAGCACCTGAAAAATGGACATGAGGACTTGAACTAAGCCTTCATATGTGAACATTGTGACATAATACAGTGATTTGTTTCCCTGCTGGGAAGAACAACAGACTGTTTGAGTAATTATCACCTCAGATGACCTGTTCAGATATTAATAGATGTATCTGATCTCTGATTTTTAGCCAGGCTAGCAGCGCTAGTCGCTCAGTTGGTAAACCACTGTGGTCCAGACTAAAATATCTCAGACTATTGTAGACATCCACAAACATACTGGGCTGAAAAGACAGCAGAGGGCGCCGGAAACAGGCTGATTATGTCAGAAATACAATCAAAACTTTAAAAAAACTAAACTAGAATTAATCTGTTCAGTGGACAAACAGTTTTCAATTAGACTACACGAGAAGTATCAGTGGTTTTCTTCAATCGACCTGAAAAACACAGTTGGATGTGTCATGTGGATCCAGACTTTTGTAAAAATGCAATCTTGGCTGTTTCTTTTATACTTGTTGGAAACACATTTACGTTTTTTGGGGGGGGTTTGCATCCGCTTCAGGCACGACTCCCAACAGGCCCTGAATCCACCAATTAACTAGCTTGATACAAAAGTCTACATGACACATTGTTGAGATATGGAGCGTGTAGTATTGGCTTCTCTGCAAGCATCTGCAACCTACGGTTACCCACAGCATCCTTCTCTGGATAGGTTCACATGTATGTACACACTGTACGACATAAAAGGGTTATGGAAGTCAACTGGTGGAAGTAGTTGTAATATATTCCCACCTTGGCCTGCTCAGTAATCTCAGACAGCAAACGCAGACGTGGATAAAGGTAGATTCCCCCCATCACTGGCTGACAGCTCATCCCTGGTAGACCGTTCAAGAACTCCTGAGCCCGCTTAGCATTCTGGGACAGAGTGGCCCGCCTGAGGAGAATCTCCTTTGATGAAAAGAACAACAGAGATTGGTTGTAAGTAGTAATACGATATAGGAAAGGAGCTGCTCTGGGAACAACCTGAACAAACGAGGTAGGAAATGAGCCTCGATGCAGGATCTTTTGTAGATGTGTCACCTGTGTGTACGTGTCACAGGAAGGATCTCCAGGTTTCGGTGGGTTGACCATGAGATCCAGAGCAAGCTGTCCTGTGACCGGAGTACTGATATCACCACACAGCATAGTGTCAACAAACAGCATCACATCTGGGTCCATGTTGACCACCTCCATGTATCCTGCCCTCAGACCACATCTGGGACACAGAAACAAAAATCAGTTGGAGAAACGATCAACCTGTGTAACCACTGCTCAGGCCAAATCTGAAAAACATATATTATTGATGAAACTTTGATTAAGCAGTGCTGTTGACATAGAGAAGGAACTCACTCTCCCATGCAGGCGCTGGATAGAGAGTTTAAGGAAACCAACTCCACTGTCTCTGAGTACTCTTTTCCCATCTCAAACAGCACTTTCTTATAGGAAATAAACTCTTTGCTCTGTCCATACACGCTGTCCTGGTGTACCTGGAGTGCAGATGGAATCAATTGATGGATTAGGAAAGACTGTGAGAAAAAAACTGCCATTTACTGAGTCATATTCTAATCTGAGGATAGTTTTTTTTGATCACCTCATCAACCAACAGGAAGAGTCTCTCAGCTGCTGCAAACTGAATCACTTCCTCTATTGAGTTCCTGTCCTGCACATGACCTGCGAGGACCAACAGCAGCTTACAACAGTGATGACAGCAAGGACGTTTGAACAAGTGGATGTGACATAGCTACTGTATGATCTTTACCTGTGGGGTTTCCTGGATTGCTGATGTAAATGGCTCTGGGTTTGCAGCGCCCCCTGGCTGTCTTCAAAGCTCGGTGCAGCTCCTCCAGGTCCACAGCCCAGCCCCGGTCCTCTCTCAGCTGGTAGGGTACCAGCATCACACCGGCCTCATCCAACAACATAGGTAGGGTGTGTGGGCAGGGAATGGGGGTCAACACACCTGTCTGAGTCTCCCCCTCCCCACTGGCCAGCAGCTTCACAACCACCTAAACACAATAGATCGATATGCAATACTTAATGTATATTGATTCTGTCAGTGCTGAATTGTTCAATAATTACACATTTTGGGTTTAAAGGATAATTCTGGTTTATTACAATTTGTGCCTTGTCCTGAAATTGTGTACAGGGCTTATTGGTGCCTAAAGGATCAAGCATACTGACTTTGGTTATATTCTGACTTTTTCTCTGGTGCGACCATGAGGTTAATATTTATAGTTTTGTGTGAAATGTTTCAACAACTATTGGATGGTGTGAAAAGGTTGTTGGTTCCCAACATTGTTAGAGTTTTTATTTATTAGATCACTAATTTCAATCCAAAGTTTCTGTTAATTTATCAGTCATGTCATCATCTCTACGAATAATGGAATGGTTTCGGTTGATTAACGAAATATAACATTATGAAACACAACCTAAAGGGCTTCAGACCTGTTGTGATCCTTTTTGAGAGTTTTGTGATGGTGGGCAGATCGTCTGCTCAATCAGTGATAGTGACAAAAGGTGTGCATCATTAACTGCACTGAGCAGTGAGTCACTAGGCTCTGTCAAGATGAGGTAGGAAAGATAAAACTGTTCTGTAGTAAATGACATTCTGTATGATTTGGTGCACTCATGTGATGTGATTGTCAGCAGTAACAGAGAAATTCTATATCAGTGTTCTATATGTTTTGAAAGCCTTTTATCAGTCTAGCCCCCCCGTGGTAACCTGAGTAGATGGTACGTTCCAGTTACGTGTAGGAAGAAGGTAAAAGGCCAGTCACTGGTCTATTGAGATGGAGTCGGGAAGATAGTAGGTGGCAGCTCACTTTAAGACTGCAGATATTCATTTTATTTGTAGTTTTGTGTGAAATGTTTCAACAACTATTGGATGATGTGAAAAGGTTGCTGGTTCCCAACATTGTTAGAGTTTTTGTATTAGATTACTAATTTCAGTCCAATGTTTCTGTTCATTTTTCAGTCATGTTATAGAAATAATGGAATGGTTTCGGTTGATTAGGTTGTGTTTCATAATATTATATTTTGTTGAAGGGCTTCAGTCCTATTGTGATTCTTTTTGAGAGTTTTGTGATGGTGAGCAGATCGTCTGCTTAATCAGTGATAGTGACAAAAGGTGTGCATCATTAACTGCACTGAGCCACTAGGCAGTGTTGTTCTTGTGGTAACCTGAGTAGATGGTATGTTCCAGTTAGGTGCGTCAAAGAGGGTAAAAGGCCAGTCACTGGTCTGTTGAGATGGAGTCGGGAAGATAGTAGGTGGCAGCTCACTTTAAGACTGCAGATTTTATTTATTTGTTTGTTTGCTTTGGTTTGGCTTTTAACATCACTTTTTTGCACATACTCCAGCCACATAACATACATAAGTTTCCAGTGCCAAATAACATCTTCTGCCCTTTATATGAGGTGGTGGCGCTACGGATGGCTATGGATTGCCATGAATTGTTACTTTGTTGATCCTTTAATGTTTCATCCAGAGCCATCATCAAATTTTTAACATTACGACCAAATATTTGCAAAACTGTCACTTCCACCAACCTCAGCTGTACTTTGTGTTTGGTGCCAATTAACAAATATTAGCATGCTAACATACCAAACTAAGATGGTGTTAGAAGCTCAAAGGACCACTATGCCAAAGTACAGCCTTACAGAGCCACTAGCATAGCTGTAGACTCTTGTTTATTGTTCCTTTATGAATCAAAATTAAACTCCACACTATTTTCCCCTGGTTTTCCAGCAATCCCCCCAGGGAGGGCTGCCCTTCAGTTTGGTGACGCCTGCTTTTGATAATCTGGAATAATTACTGCCTTGTTTATAACCTGTCTGCTCTTGTTTCATGGACTCATCTGATATGTTGCACTGATGTTGCTGTGTTCCCAGATCATGGCAATTAACTTGGTGAGTATAATTTTATCATAACTGATAGAAATGATTTGCCAATATTAGAAATTACTGCCAGAATGATCCTTTAACATCCATATGCCTGTAAATATTACCTCATTATATGAGAAATAAATAACAAACAGTATTAAAGACAGTGTTTTCATACCATCAAGGCTTTTTGAAGACCAGCAGAAACAAAAATGTTGTTAGCATATGAAGGCACTCCAGCGTCTCGTCTCATGATGAACTCAGCGATGCTCTGCCTGACATGAAGCGAGCCGTAGGGGGCAGTGTAGGACCCTATGGATAAATTATTGAATAGGGTATTTCTATACATTTGTTGATCAAAATACCAAACTGTCATGTTTAAAATGTCAGACAGAGTGTACAGTTCTCACCCACACTTTTTCCAGCACACCCCTCCAGGAACCTCTAAGCCCTCAGCTTGACATCCAGAGGAAGACTGTTGTCCTCCAGCAGCTGAGGGTACAGACACACCGCCAAGACCTTAAAAATAAAGAGGCCCGAATTACAGACAACAAAAAAAGACATGAAGATGGACCATAATACAAAAGCCAAATAACAAAACTAACCTGTCGAACAAATGAAATGGGTTTCATTCCTGCTTTGTGGGGATCACCTGAGCTCACATCAATCACCTCCTTAAAAGGTTTTTGTGCCCCCTGCAGGACAACACTTTGTTAATGCAAGAAAGTATCATATGCAGACCTCTTATAGGCCAAAAAACACAATATTCAATTGTAAGAAAAAGGTTCTAAGGTCTATGGTTAATGGGAAATGTGAAAGTGCATGCCTGCTTGTCATAATTTGTAAATAGCTTCAATGTATTGCTTTTTAATTTGGTGTGAATACATTAATGATCAACTAATACTAGGAATCATTTATAACAATTAACAGAGATATTGTGTTAGTTTGTTGGAAGTATAACATCACCTTGACACCTGAATTCCTCATGTTTAATGTTTTTACATCAAAGACCACAATGGAAATGGATTTGGTCTTGTGTCAATAGCCTACCCACAGCTGTTTCTGATGAATAAAAGTAAATATCTGGCACTTACTGTTATGATCTCTTGTGTGATGCGTCCAGCCAGACTCTGCAGTGCACTGTGTGGTGAGACTCTCATCCCTCTCACCCTGGGATTCACATGTTGCAGGGAACTCATTGTGTTTTTGTTGAAATGGTTTGATTTGGATTTCTAAAATATCCACTTAAAACAATTTTCTTATAATCAGGGAAGCGTGGACACTGAAGAGGTTTCAGTCAAAGTTGCACAATGTTTTCTGCAAAACACCTTTCTCACATGCACAGGAGAGAGTGAATGGCTAACCAGGGTAATACATTATGTACCTCTCCTGTTTGCTGAGTAATCCTTCAACCATTTTCAGCTGCAATTCACTGCAGAAACCTGATCTCGAAGATGGACTTTGTAAATATTACTTCACTTTCCATTTTCATAGTGCCATTTCATAATATCAATTTTTATTTTTAAAAATATGGTTATATATTTTGTTTGTATTTATTCATATCATTATTTCTTTCAATAGCAACAAAACAACATTAATAAGAATAATCCAGTATAAAATAACATTTGTAGACAGATATAATGATTTAAAAAATATATATATGCTCATTTTAATAGTTTCATCAGAGGAAAACTGAAAATACAAAGAGAAAATCTGAAATAAAGTATCGTTATATTGTACTCCTCCAACGGTCAAAATGTTAAAATGAAAAGGACACTTGAGCTTTTAATTTGGGCATTTACATTTAATTGCTTTCACATTTTCCATTTCAAGAGTTTAAATATCACTTTCCATCTTCAAAGTGCCATTTCACAATATCCATTTGTCATTTCAAGATCTAATGATCCCTTTTCAACATTTAATCATGG
The DNA here is from genome assembly GCF_963924715.1 of Thunnus thynnus. NCBI lineage: Eukaryota > Metazoa > Chordata > Actinopteri > Scombriformes > Scombridae > Thunnus > Thunnus thynnus. The sequence goes on along the minus strand of NC_089524.1, from coordinate 6,377,055 downwards.
TCTGATTATCCTAAAGTACAATATGATAACTTCCTAGTTTATTTATTATTTGTATTTTAATTTCCCCATTTTCACTGTCTTTTTCCCTTTCCCTTCCATAGTTTGCAACAATTTATAGCAAGAAACTGTCAGAATAATAAGCAGGAGAATAAATGATGGTCTATATATTGACAATTTGAAAACATGTTGTGTAGAATTAAATGAAATACAAATAGTCTGGAACTCTACACAAAAATCATTTCTTTAATTGTCTTGGTTTAATATTATCCGTTGTCTGTAACCCTCAGCCCGCTCACCTGGCTGTCAGTCTACAGGTGAAGAGGCGGGCTGAAGAGGTCACAGGACGGGGAGAAACTGCAAGTTAGACATAATAAGGCAAGCTGGGTCCAAATACAGTGTCAACAACTGATTGAGGACCTATTTTAGAAGGTAAATACATGTGTGTGTATGTTGGATATCGCTGAGTTAGTAGCTAAACCAATAAAGTTTGTAGAAGTAACGTTAGTGATGCTAATCGCAATTAGCGCGTTAGCATGCTAGCGTCACTAGCATAACTCTCAGTTGTAGGATATGTGTTCAGTGTTGTTGGCTGAGGCACAAGCTACAAATAACCCGGTGTGAGAGAGCAGATGACCTTTTTTTAGTAGATTAAAGTGATTTACATTTGTTCTCATTAGACAGAGGACTGGGAAACTTTCTTGTCTCTCTTGGTTTCTGTTAGAGTCTCCCCCTGAGCCGTTGCCTTCTGCCATGGCGCCATTTTGGGCCGTTACCGTGTCCAGCCCAACACCGCCACCCTTCTCCATCTTTTCGTTGCTCAAGCTTCAGATGACACCCTGTGAGTACTAAAAATCATTACACTAACAAGTAAGACTGCAACTTACTATTATTTTTAATTAATCAATTTGAGCTATTGGTTGTTTGGTCCATAAAATGGTGAAAAATGCTCAAAGTGACGTTCTCAAATGCCTTGTTTTGTTCACATACCAAAGACACTCGATTTACTGTCACAGAGGACTAAAGAAGCCAGAAAATATTCACATTTGTGAAGCTGGAATCAGAGAATTTGGACATTTTTTTTTTTATTAAAGAATGATTGCAAACATTCATCAATTTTAAAAGTCGTTGGCAATTAATTTAATAATTGGTAAATCAGCTAATTGTTGCAGCTCTACTAAAAAGTGAAGGTGTGTATATTGCCAAGCTACTACTTATGCCTCGTTTTTGTTTTGGTGTTGAGGGACATTTTTTTTCAGTAACAGGCATTGTGAGTTTGGGCCAATATGTTGGAGTGTTGACATCTCACAAATACATTTTTGTGTGCCCATAATTCTTAAGAATATTTAATGTGGTATTAATAAACAATGTATTTTATTCATTTATTCTGACCTTATGATCCTCTAAATGATAATTCAAACTTTTGTAAATGGTTCAAATTTAAAGTTCAAATATTCACCCAGCAACACTGAAGGTCACTAACTAAGGCTGCTCTCTGGTTGACATGCCGTACAAAGTGTTCTCTAAATATTTCACCTTTGTCTTGCGAAACTGCACTAATTAACCTTTTTCATGGCAGACACTTTGACATGTCGATGCAGTAAAAACACAGGTGCAATTATTACATAAATGATGGCTTACCAGTAATCCCATTCAGTGTTTACAAATTTTATGGTGCAGTAAAGGAAGGTTCTTGGACAATTGAATGAAATTGAGCCATTGTTAATGTTGTCAGTTCCAGCATTTCCTGCTATGACAAGTCCACTCTGTCCACTTTAAAGCCATTGAATGCCGTAACAAAAGTCAAACATTAGCTTCAGTGTTCTTGTATTTGACTACACAGGTTTTAAATTATATTGTGTCCCTTGTGAAAACAGCCCAGGTTATTTTTGTTAGATTCTTGTAACTTAATGTGTTTCTAAGGTGTTTAGGGCCAAGCACAATAACTTCAGTTTTATCTGAATTTAGTGGTCTTTATGTCCTTAAGGCATGCTTGGAGTTTGTTTAACTGATTGGTTTCATCTGGCTTCATTGATAAATATAATTGGGTGTCATCTGCATAACAATGAAAATTTATGGAGTGTTTCCTAATAATATTACCTAAAGGAAGCATATACAAGGTGAATAGAATTGGTCCAAGTACAGAAGCTTGTGGAACTCCGTGTCTAACCCTTGCCTTCACGGAGGATTCATCATTAACATGTACAAACTGAAATCGGTCTGATAAATAGGACTTAAACCAGCTTAATGCAGTTCCTTTAATTCCAATTAAATGTTTCAGTCTCTGCAAAAGGATTTGATGGTCAATCGTGTCGAATGCGGCACTAAGATCTAACAGGACAAGTATAGAGACAAATCCTTTGTCCGATGCAGTTAGGAGGTCATTTGTGACTTTCACCAGTGCTGTCTCTGTGCTATGATGCGCTCTAAATCCTGACTGAAAATCCTCAAATAAACTATTGTTATGTAGAAAGTCACATAACTGATTAGAGACTGCTTTCTCAAGGATCTTGGAGAGAAATGGAAGGTTGGATGTAGGTCTATAATTGGCTAAAACACCTGAATCAAGAGTAGGCTTCTTAAGAAGAGGTTTAATTACAGCTACTTTAAAGGACTGTGGTACATAACCTGTTACTAAAGACAGATTGATCATATCTAGTAAAGAAGTGCTAACTAAGGGTAAGGCTTCCTTAAGCAACCTAGTTAGGATGGGGTCTAAGAGACAGGTTGATGGTTCAGCTGAACAAATCATTGAAGTTAGTTCAGGAAAGTTGACTGGAGAAAAACAGTCCAAATATATGTCAGGATTTACAGCTGTTTCTAAGGTGCCTGTGTTTGGGGAGAGAACGGTGCCTGTTGAGGGCAGGAGGTGGTTAATTTTGTCTCTAATAGTTAGAATTTTATCATTAAAGAAGCTCATAAAGTCATTACTACTGAGAGCTATAGGAATACATGGATCAATAGAGTTATGACTCTTTGTCAGCCTAGCCAAAGTGCTGAAAAGGAACCTAGGGCTGTTTTTATTCTCTTCTATTAATGCTGAGTAATAGGCGGCTCTGGCATTACAGAGGGCCTTCCTATATGTTTTAAGACTATCTTGCCAGACTAAGTGAGATTCTTCTACTTTGGTGGAACGCCAAATCCTTTTCAATTTTCGTGATGTTTGCTTTAATTTGCGGGTTTGGGAGTTATACCATGGAGCTAACCTCTTATGTTTTATTATCTCCTTTTTTTTAAGGGGGCGATGGAGTCGAGTGTTTTTCTTAATGAGCCTGCAGCACTATCAACAAGATTATCAATTTGGGAGGGCCTAAAGTTAACATAAGAGTCCTCTGTAGTATTGAGACATGGCACTGAATTCAGCACTGATGGAATTGCTTCCTTAAATTTATCTACAACACTATCAGAGAGACATCTAGTGAGGACTTTTTTGTCTAATGGTGTGTAATCCAGTAATAAGAATTCAAAAGTTATTAAAAAATGATCTGATAGAATAGGATTTTGTGGAAAAATTATTAAATGTTCAATTTCAATCCCATAAGTCAGAACAAGGTCTAGGGTGTGGTTAAGACAGTGAGTGGGATTATTTACACACTGAGAGAAGCCAATTGAGTCTAATAATGAGATAAATGCAGTACTGAGGCTATCATTATCAACGTCCACATGAATATTAAAATCACCTACTACAATTACTTTATCTGTACTAAGGACTAAATACGACAAAAACTCCGAGAATTCAGATAGGAATTCAGAGTACGGGCCAGGAGGATGGCACACTATGTTGGGACGGGCAGTAGTGCGTTTGGTTATTAGCAATGAGTGTCGACTTCCTCTGGACTTCCACAACAATGAGATCCTGACTGATATTACAGAATCCACCTCAGTGGATGTGTTGCTGACAAAGCTCATCAGGGGGAAAATGCTTCCTTCTGCCCGCCTCTGGATAACCACACGACCTGCAGCAGCAAATCCCACCTGAGTGTGTCAGCATAGTGACAGAGGTCAGAGGGTTCACTGACCCACATAAGGAGGAGTACTTCAGGAAGAGATTTAGAGATGAGGAGCAGGTCAAGCCTCCACATCATGTGCCACATCCCAGTTTTCTGCTTGATCACTGCTACAGTTCTGGATGATGTGTTGAAAAGCAGAGTGGGAGGAGAGCTGCCCAAGACCCTGACTAAGATGTAGATGTCCATCTGACATTCATCAAGTCTGGAGTCAATCTGTTGGCAGAAGAACAAACAACATCCAAGAAGTCTGAAACAAGAAAAGCCAAATCTGCACATTTCTACCAGTGTGCTGTGGATGAGGCCTTACAGAGTCAAAATGGACACCTGGACTTGTTCCTCCACTTCCTCCATGGTCTTTCTCTGCAGACCAATCAGACTCTCCTACAAGGTCTACTGACACAGACAGGAAGTAGCTCACAGACCAATCAGGAAACAGTCAAGTACATCAAGGAGAACTTAAGTGAGAATCTGTCTCCAGAGAGAAGCGTCAATATCTTTCACTGTCTGAATGAACTGAATGATCATTCTCTTGTGGAGGAGATCCAACGTTACCCGAGTTCAGGAAGTCTTTCCACAGATGAACTATCTCCTGCTCAGTGGTCAGCTCTGGTCTTCTTCTTACTGTCATCAGAAAAAGATCTGGATGTGTTTGACCTGAAGAAATACTCTGCTTCAGAGGAGGCTCTTCTGAGGCTTTTGCCAGTGGTCAGAGCCTCCAACAAAGCTTTGTAAGTACACAGATAGTTGGATGTATTGAAAAGATTTTAAGAGATGTTTTACAGAGGATAGACAAATTATTGTTATTAAATTATTGATCCACATTAATTAGTCCACACTGTACATTGAAAACTCTCAGGTCAGATCATGTTTGTCTCAACTGATTTAGATATTACTCTAAACTATAAACCCCTTACAGTTTAACCCTTAGGAGTCTTGGGCTATTTTGGCCGTTTTTGCATACTTTTGAATTTGCCTCTGTATGTCACTTTAATGTTGCTGCTGTGTTTAACATGCCAATGTTGGGTATCTTTTTTTTCAGCACAAGATCACCTATATGACCTGACAATTATTTTTTCAGTTTGACATGTTGTATCATCATATTGGACCCCCAAAAACACACAAAACAAATAAAATCCAATTTGGAAAATTGTAATATTTTTACTATAAGAAACACAAACATGTTCAACAAAGCATCTCAAAGGTTGCAAATGTAAACGTATAATGGTAACACTGAGATAAAATCAATCTAAACTTAGCACAAAAAGTAAGGAAATTTGCGTTTGGTAGATTATTTCGTTGTTCTAACAATGCTTCTTGGCAATAAATCTGATACCGTTGGAAAGCCTGTTTATTTCCCTTTTAAATGGTGCCACATTTGTAAGGAACATGCATTTGTGGGATGAGCAGCAGAGCTGAATATGTGGGTTGCACCCATGAAAAATGTGCCAAATTTTCTCTGCCAATGCCAAACAGCTTATTCTGCCATTGACTCTTGTTTGGTGTTTGGGATGATTGAAGTTTGAAGAAACAAGACATATTGGCAAATTACAAATGTATTCATTCAACAAACAGGAACCTCAGTAGCGTGTGGAAGAACCGTACACAGCCACAACGGCCTGGCATCTCCTCCTCATGCTGGTCACCAGCCTGGTCACACACTGCTGTGGGATGGCATCCCATTCTTCAACCAGCATTTCTCACAAGTCAGCCAACGTGGTTGTGTTGGTCATTCTGGCATGAACAGCACACCCAAGCTGATCCCACAAGTGTTCAATGGGGTTGAGGTCAGGATTGCTGGCAGGCCATTCCATCCTCTCCACTCCCAAATTCTGGAGGTAGTCTCTGATAAACCCCACAAATCGATAAATGCTGGTTGGTTATTCTAATCAAAGTGTTTTTAATGTATGCCATATCTAATAGGCACATTTTTGGATTAACACATCCTCTGTACAAACCTAAGTACCGCCCCTTAGTTGCACTTCTCCATTCAATGGACCAAATATGGTGTCACCCATGTCCCTTCTAGGACACTCCCCTTGCCTCTGTTAATCTTGGACAACGATTGGCCTGAAGTCACATGACCATATATCCAACCCATCTTTGTACGCATGCTTGCTTTTATGTATGAAGATATGTATGTTCGTACTTTATATCATTATACATGTATTGCTCTTGGCCTTGTGAAGCACCTTGTGTTGCTCTCTGTATGAAATGTGCTCTATAAATAAATGACGGTACTTTATTTAACTTTATTATAACAGTACTTTATTGTAGCAGAACTTTAATTATAACTGTAGTTTATTTAGTAGTCTAGTAGTTTAGAGGAGATTGTGAAATACCATGATATATATTGTGTATCGCAATATAGCCTAGAAATATTGCGATATTACTTATAGGCCAGCCCTAATGACAAGGGACTAAACACTGACATTAGACAATGTTAGACAACAAAAATATTTCACATAAAATAGTGTTCAACACCATGTACAATACCAAATCAAACTAAACAAGACAAAAACATAACATATTATTCAAATATGATCTAATATCCAGGGTCCATCAAATCCATGATCATAATCAAGGAGGGCTGAGGCTGCCCACTCCATTGACAATACATTCATGAAGTCTTTTAAATCAATAATCAAGCCTAAAACACTTTGGTTTGTGTAATTTCTAATGTTGTAACGGGTATAGAATGGACCCAATAGCAGCACAAATGACACTGGTATAAATTTTACAGTCTTTATTCCACACAATGTCAAGGCAATAGCAGCACGGTCGGAGAAACACAGTTCTGATGAGTATGGCTCCACCGGGAATTGAACCCCGATCTTCCACTCCCAAGGCAGACAAAGACCAGGGAACAGGCAGGCAGAACTCAGAGTCAGGGACAGAAGGCTGGTGGGTATACTGGGGCAGAGACGAGGAGCGATGGTCGAAGACAAGCTGATCAGGAACCAGGAAGGCAGTCCAGTGATGAAGGCAAAATGACTTAGCATGGTAGCATAGACAATCTGACAAAGAGGGAGTGGGCTGATGCAGCTTATATACTGGCTTGATTGGAGATGATGAGCAGGTGGGAGCGCCAGGTGAAAGTGGTTGAACTAATGAGGGGTGTGGCAGAGCAGAGAGTGAGACCGGATGATTGGATAATTCCCACAGCAACAGGTGAGGGGGAGAGCAGACTCTGACAAATGTGTCATAATAATGCGTTTAACTGACATAAAAGCTAATGCAATGATGTGGTGCATGAGTTTTGACTATATATTTTCTACCTTTCTGCCGAAAAGGCAAACTAATGGACATTGGGGTACAGAATAGAAGACAATCTCAAAATGTTCCAAAATATTCCAAAAGCTCCTCATGGGAGGGCAGTGCCACAACAGGTGCATATGTGTTCCTGCTTCTCCAAAGCCATGCAGCACACATTTGAAATGGAATGATCCATTTACTTTAATGTACATGGTGTGATATGAGCCCTGTGCGCAACTTTTATTTGTAGGGTTTTGCGTCTTACTCATTTGGATACATCTGTTGTGTTTTTTAAAACCGTCTCCCACTATGCTGTGGTCAGGCATACACCCAAGTCCGTCATCTCCCAATGATATTGAATAGAAGATAAGCTGTGAGGAGCGACAAGGGACACCAACTTATTTAGTGCTGAAACTAATCTCCTCCCCAAGGCGTTTCCCCTCAATTTATTGTCCAGATCTCCATTAAGCCCCATGTCCATGTTCTTTGAAATAAGTATTCTTAAGATGGCTTGTGTAAATATGATAAAAATTCAGCATCTCTCACATCAAACAGATTTTTCAACTGGTTAAAGGGTACCATATCCCCATCCTTCACAATCTGCACTGTAAAAAAAAAAAAAAAGGTAAAAAAACGGTAAAAAGTCTGGCAGCAAAAGTTGCCAAACACTTACCGTCAAGTAACAGTAAAAAAGCCTTTAGTTATTTATTTTAAAAATACGGATATTTACTTTGGACATTGTCTACATTTTTACAGTCCAACCATTACAAAATAAAAAGAAAATCTCATCATAAAACATTGCTAGAATGTTAAACCAATGTATAAATCTGCACAAAAAATGAAAAAGATTGCAGAACTACCTTAAAATTACCTAATTTAAATGAAGACTCTTGTTTTCATACAGTACTCTTTGGTAAATTCATAGGGTTATCCAATCCATCCACAAGAACTCCCCATCAAAGTACAGATTTCTGGATGTAAAACACAGAAAAATTATGTAAAATTACATTCAAATTACCCTCCTTTAACACCCATTAATGGTATCTTGAGAGCTTTAAGCTTTTATTTTATGTGATTATCCAATCTATTCACAGTAGATCACTGGTAAATGTTGGTTTTATACTGTACAAAAAAATAAGATCATGTGATAATAGTTTACAAAAACATAATTTTAATAATGATTACCTGATATAAACATTATTTGACAGTAATTCCAATATATTTACAGGCTTTTCCCATAAATGTATGGGGTTTACTTTATATAAACATTATTTGATCTTATTTAAAAGCAACTGTCAAATATATCTACATACATTTCCCCATTAATGTATGAGGTTAACTTTATATAAACATTATTTAACAATAATTACAAGCAGCTCTCCAATATATTTTCAGGCTTTTCCCATAAATGTATGGGGTATACATTATATAAACATTTTTTGACAGTAATTGAAATCAACTCTCCAATATATTTACAGGTTTTTCCCATTATGGTATAGGGTTTACTTTATATAAACATTATGTGACAGTAATTACAAGCGACTCTCCAATATATTTACAGGCTTTTCCCATAAATGTATGGGGTTTACTTTATATAGATGTCAACGTTTTTGCCTGTATTTTTTTCAATGTACACACAATGGCAACTTTGCCTCCAACCCTCACAGCAGCTGCAGAATTAAATGAGGTAATTTTAAAGTATTTCTTCAATGTTTTTAATTTGGGGCTGTATTTTTGTAGGTGGCGCTGTGGAGCCATTTTCGGCCGCATTTCGGGGGCGGGGCCCTCAACGGGTGCCCCGAGAGCCCGGGTTGTTTAAAACCAGGTTGTGGAGCCTATGTCGCTTGTGTTCCGTACACCACACGACCCCGGGAATTGCTGGTTTTAAGCTAGAAAATAAGCCAAAGTAGTGGTTTTTAAGGCAATTTCCTGTGCCCCGTACACCGCACGACCCCAGGACATGCCATTATACTGCAGGAACGGAAACCAGTGTCATGCTGAAATTCAGTTTGTAGGTGCCTTTATAAATAGAGCATACAACTGTTATTTTCTACTTTTACAGCAAAACACTGTTACAAGCAGTGTAAATTAACAGTAACTTGTGTATTACTGTTAATTTGAACTTCTCACAAGTGGCATACTTACAGATTTTTACCGTAAAACCCCAGCGGTGCGATCCAAACCATCAACATCTTTCTCCTGCAGAGCGATGACACTTCTGACACGTCCTCTAGCATGTGGTTCTCTGGGACATCAAACAATGATGCAGTTAGTAAAAGGTCAAAAGGTAGTGTGGGAATATATTCCTTTTTTTTTAACCTGAGACATGCTTTAACCACAGATGGAACATGTCACTGTTGAGTAGATTTGCTTTGTCAAAGACACTAGTAGAGCAATAAAATAAGCGCGGTAGAAACGTCAGTTCGGACCACTGTGTTTAACTAACTGACTGCTAACAGTGAGGACTACGGTGAGTTTAAATTTTTTTTTCCACAAACCTTGTTACTTGACATAATTACTCAGACAGCAACAGTGAATAAACAGCCGTTTGAATTGTGACTTCAAATGTTAAGACAAATTATACAACTTCAAAGTGTTTCTCTCAAACCGCGTCTCACTTTATTAACATTATAAATGAATGATGCTAAACATTTGTACACAATTAGAGAGTACTAGAACAAAGCATGGAGTTTATTCAGGTAGCTAAACATTCAAAAGTAATTTAAAGTGACAAAATATATCAACATGCTCCTCTAACTGTCGCATGTCAAAAAATGCTGGGAAGACTGAACTGGAAAAATGATATGGTTAAAGAACAATGGGACAGCTTTAGTGGGTGTATGTCTGTAGCCTAAGAATCTGATGGTTTGGTACAGTACATCTGTAATCGTTGCCATGTACTAATGCTCACCAAATTATTGTAACCAAATAACTGCATCTAATATCAGTGCCTGTTTGTTTTTTTTAAATTGGTATTTTCCATTAAAAAACCCTAATTAATGTCCCTCTAATGCAAGTTGTAACCAGACTGTCCAAGTGTGTGTTTATATAAAAGTTTGTAATGAGCGAATGACTGACTGAGAAAGTGACTGAGTCACTATGAGTAACCAAGACTAACTCAGTGAGTAACTGAAAAGTGTGGCTAACAGACTGATTGTATGGGTGGGTGAGAGGGTTCGCTGTCCCATTAAAGAGTCCATTAGTTTCTTTAGGAGACTGAACACACAAGGGTTGACTGATGTCATCTTTCTCCATCTCCAGTGAAAGGACAGGGTGCCTCTCAGTGTTTATCCCTGTGAACCACCTGCAAAACAAAAACAATGCGTATCATAAACTGTAGTAGTATAAATAGCACACTATCCCAGATGGATGCAACACTGAAGGACTGGGATATTGCTGATGTGTTTCATATAGGCTACTAGAGTAATAAATCTACAAGTACACAACACTACACAGACAGTGATGGGATATTATTGACATAAAATGAAGTTATTTGGGCATGTTGTCATATAAAAACAAAGTAAAATGATCACTGTGTAATTTGGAGCATCAGAATCACAAGTCCAGCCCCGCTCACAGACATGTTGACTTGCTGCTGAAACAAGGCATTATTTTAGCAACAGTACAGATGTAGTAGTTAGCAAGATTGATTTCAAAACTTAACTCCTGCATCTTCAGTCCCATGCCTTTTACATTTCAACGGTTCAGGAGAACAATTTGAACAAAAAGTAAATCGTCAAGATTGGTCAGTAAGTCAGAAAGAATCTCAAAGAATAGATCACAGGCTTAAGGGAAAAAATATGTACCAGTAAAATAGCTTTTTGTTTGATGTTGTGATTGGATGACACGGTACCAAATCATTATCATGACAAAAGCAAGGGCATATAGCACAATTCAAATTGATTGGAAATGTAATGTATTTTGACAATGCTACCAAGCAAAGCAAAAAGGAACTCACCTGGTGATTTGCTGAATGAAGATGGGTGAGAAAAAAAAAAAAAAAGTCATATGCCGCTGTCAATCAATCAATCAATTCTTATTTATATAGCGCTATATCACAACAAAAGTCATCTCAAGGCACTTTTCACATAGAGCAGGTAAAGACTGTACTCTTTAATTTACAGAGACCCAACAATTCCCCCATGAGCAAGCACTTGGCGACAGCGGTAAGGAAAAACTCCCCTTTAACGGGTAGAAACCTCAAGCAGACCCCAGCTCTTGGTGGGCGGCCATCTACTTTGACCGGTTGGGTTGAGAGAGAGAAAGAGAGAGGGAAAGGGGGAGGGGGGACAGAAGAAAAACAATCATAACAATAACAACAAGTATAAGCATCAATAGCCAGGGAAGGATGCCATCAGGACTGTGAGGGACCGCGAAGGCTCAGCCCAGAACCCAGGGTTTCCTGTGAGATGAGAAAGCACAAAAAACTCCGGGGAAGAAGCAAAGTTAGTGACATGCATTGATGTTACATAATTGCATACAGATGGAGAGGAGGAGGAGGAGGAGGAGAGAGGAGCTCAGTGCATCATGGGAAGTCCCCCAGCAGTCTAGGCCTATAGCAGCATAACTAAGGGCTGATCCAAGGCGAGCCTGGTCGGCCCTAACTATAAGCTTTATCAAAAAGGAAAGTTTTAAGCCTACTCTTAAACATAGAGAGGGTGTCTGCACCCCGGATCGAATGTGGTAGACGGTTCCATAGAAGAGGAGCCTGATAGCTGAAGGCTCTGCCTCCCATTCTACTTTTAAAGACTGTAGGGACCACCAGTAAGCCTGCATTCTGGGAGCGCAGTGTTCTAGTGGGATAATACGGTATTATGAGCTCTTCAAGATATGATGGTGCCTGACCATTAAGGGCTTTGTAAGTTAGGAGAAGGAATTTAAATTCTATTCTAGATTTTACAGGAAGCCAATGTAGCGAAGCTAAAATGGGAGAAATGTGATCTCTTTTTCTAGTTTTAGTCAATACGCGTGCAGCTGCATTATGGACCAGCTAGAGAGTCTTTAGAGACTTGTTAGGGCAGCCTGATAATAAGGAATTGCAATAATCCAGCCTAGAAGTAACAAATGCGTGAACTAGTTTTTCTGCATCTTTTAGGGACAGGATGTGCTTGATTTTTGCGATATTACGCAAGTGAAAAAAGGCAGTCCTTGAGATTTGATTTATGTGGGAGTTAAAGGACATATCCTGATCAAAGATAACTCCCAGATTCCTTACGGTGGTGCTGAAGGTCATGGTAATGCCATCCAGAGTAGCTATATCTTTACAGTCATCATCCAGTGTCAAAGTGTTCTCTGTCTTCCCAAAGTCTTTTAATATTTAACTGTGTGTCTTTTTTGGATGTGAAGAGCTCACAACAGACACAGTAAGAAGCCTTTAGACCAACAGATGCTGCAGCTGATTATATACCAGTTTTATAGTTTCACAAGCTAAGAGTATGTCCACATTAAGCATTTTAATTTTAAAAATGCATCTTTTTTCCATGACAGTTTAGTACACACTAAGCTGGTGTCTTCACCACCAAAAAAACAGAGTTGATCTCTCGCATGTATAAAAAACTCAAATTCTTGCATTTTTCTAATCCGTCCTCATGCTTAAAAAAAACTTAAAAAAGAAACCAGTTGGAGAAGAAAGTGGACTCGACTTTGAAACAGTGGAAACTTAACACATTGTAAAATATCTGCCTCTTCTGTGCAGTGTCTGTGTTGGTTTGTATTACGCCTTCAACTAGCAATTATTGTCTCTATTGATTGCTTACTCAATGAAGTGTTAAAAAATAGTGAAAAAATGACATTCACAATTTCACAGAGTGATGTCTTCAGTTAGCTTGTTTTGTCTGACGAACAGGCTAAAACTTTAAGATATTCAATTTACTGTCTTATAAACATTTATATAAAATTTTCTAACATACTTAAATTTAGGGCTGCTACTAACAATTATTTTCATCAAGGATTAATCTGCCAATTATTTTCTCGATTAATCTATTTAATCGTTTGGTCTATATAACAACGGTGACTGACAGTGAAAAAAATGCCTGTTGCAGTTTCCTAGAGACCATTTATTATTTAGTCCAACCAGCAACTTAAAACCCCCAAATATTAAACTTACTTTAATGGTACAAGGAAAAGCAACACATTTTCACATATGAGAACCTTAAATAAGAGATTTTTCACTTAAAAATGACTTTTAACGAGTAGAGATTATCAAAATAGTTGCAGATAAATTTTCTGTCAATCAACTAATTGTTGCAGCTCTGCTTAGATTCTCCAAACAGGCTCTTCTTTAAATATAATAATAATAATAATAATAATAATAATAATAATAATAATAATAATAAAGTTATTCTTAATTTGTACCATGTAATCTACATGTATGTAATTTCTGTATTTTTGTTTCAAAATAAAAGGCGCACACGGTTACATGAAAGAGCTTTATTAAATGGAAACTTGCACAGGATTTGTAATGCATTGAGTATTAATACTGGACATTTAGCATAGATACAGAGAGGAAAACACAACTTAAAGTCAAATCGCCTAATACACAATGGCTATAGGCCAAGAAGACGACCTTTGCATAGAAGTCCCTACCCAGTGCAACTGCAGCGTAGGGAGAGAGAGAGAGAGCGAGAGAGGTTTGTGTCTATGGGGACATTTAAAGGGAGCTCCAGTATACAATATTAATTTCTACATAAAGTTACAGTATCTTCAATCTGAAGTCCATTATCATTCTTCTAATATGTTCTTTCATCTATTATAACAGGATCTACACCTGTCTGATAAATAAAAGAAGTTATATACAATAAGAAAATTAGACACAGAGGGTGATGGGAGGGTGAAGTAGCTACACAGGCGGGGCGTTATTGGATATGAAGCCATGCAACGGGATCAAATCGGAGCTGCTTTTGGCAGATCCAGGACCAGTTGACCCAAATCCGTTGATTAGAGCCAGATGATGGGAACCGATCCCAGCCGTGTGGTTTCAGATGCGAGACGTGAAACGTGTCTGCGTGACACGGAGCCGGCAGGTAAAAGAACGCTTTGCTTAGTTTTCTGTGATAGCCCTTGTTTGTCGTATTTGTGTCCGACCGAGGTGAACACACCTGAGCCCCTGTGCAGGTGACATCCAGGGGGAGCGCTGCGAGGAATGTGGTCGTCCTCTCTCCTCCTCCTCCTCCTCCTCCTCCTCCCCTGTTCACTGTTCTCAGTTCTCCTCTTTGAAGGTAGTACTAGAGCCCTTTTGAAGAAGTATTAAAAGACCTTCTCGGTGTGGTTTGGTGAGGATTTATTCGACACAGTTCGTCCAGTTTGTGCTCTCCCAGGTAGAACAGCGTCAGGAGCCCCCATCGTCTGGGCGCAGAGTGCATGTGATCACCCCAAAAAAGACTTGGTCTCGATTGGGAGAAACAGACTTTAGTCTTAAAATCCCTTTTAAACCCATTTCATGAGTAGTGGTCCAAGCCAAACGAGTAGATTCCTCCTCCAGTTTCTGTTAGTAGTTTTCCCTTAAAGGGCCACTATTCCAGTTGTAGAGAAAAACAGTTTGACCTCACATATCAGTTTGCTTTTACTCTCTTAAACACAGAGTAACTACAATCTAAAAAGCACAACATCAAAAGGCACAGACATGATATTTCCTTTTTGCTACACGTGCCCACTGCTCCCTTTCCCATCCAAATATCATTTATAGTTTTTTTTTTTATTTCCATCCATTTGTGTAACCTGAGTTTTCTTCTCCCTTTTTCCTGTTCTCTTACTAAAACCTGAAACACAGTAAGAGCAAATTTGATGAGCTTCAGACTTAATTTTAAAAGGCATCTTTTCAAACTTTTAATTGTGTTTTGTCATAATTCTACCACCAAACAGTTCCAGTTTTAAGAGGCGTTAAGAAGCAGACAGACCTAATCCATCTGAACTAAAAATGACTGAATCACAGGCAAAAATTTAAATTTTTAATCTATTGGACGGCATTAATCTTTTGTGTAAAAATGGACAGAATGTGATTAAAATGTCTATTTTTAACGATAAATTAATTGAATAAAACTCTTAAAACAGGCATGGTGGAGAAACTCAGAAAACTGGTTTCTTGACCCCCTTCAAGGCTGTTCTGGATCTATGGAAATGTCAGAAAAAAAGCCCATTTCCAATTTGGTCTTAATGCGTTTCAGCCACAAATCCATGATTGTTTTTATAGCTTAACTTTTGTGAGGTTTATTTGTCCATGAGATGCTTCTGTTTTGTCACTCATTATTACACTTTTTCCTTTGCTGTTAGCTCAGCAGGATGATGTAAAAATCTCACATTTTGTGATTTCCAGTTATAAGATTGCATGTCGCTGCTGTAAAGAGCCTGTTGTTCTCTCGGGCTGTCGCTGCACAGCACTGGTGGCAGCGAGTGTCAGGCACTGTTTATGTCGGAGTTTAGTGCTCTCTGCTGGACGGGAGGATTAGCTGCGCTTTGCTGCCACCTGCTGCCTCAGCTTCTCCCTCCTCTTTTTCTCCATCAGCCTGCAAAAGTGAATAAAATGCATTATTTTCTGTGTGAAGGTGTGCATGTTTGTGTGGATGTTTTTGTTAAGTCTTTAGATGGGAAAAAACATTACAGGCCAATTATTAAACTCAGGTTTAAAGCTACTGCAAACCTGCAACAGGAAAATCAACCAGTCTGCTTACGGATGCCAAAATGTGAAGTAGTTCGACTGAAATAAATGCATATCTAATAATAAAATCTAAAAATACTTGTATAAAATATTCTACCATAGAAATTAGATATATTAATGTAAAATACAGTAATAATAATATATTTAAAAGTTATAGTTTTAAATAAGTTAAAATTTTAATTAATGTTAAAAATGCTGGTTTTATCTGGCCAACAGTCCAAAAATATACAAATTTACAATAATATAAAACTGAAAAGCAGCAAATCCACACATTTGATAAGCTGGAAACATTTGTAAAGTAAAGAAAATAAAAAAAGTACTAACTTTTAGATTAATAAATGATATACATGACTAATCAACTAATGGCTCCAGTAATCATAATAAATTTTATAAATGTAATAAATAGTGAATAAATGGAATTTAAATGATCTCAACACTATTCAATCGACACATATTTTCATCTTGTTCCTGTGTGTGTGTGTGTGTGTGTTGTATCATCAGTCACCTGCGGTTGCGAGCCTCCACCAGCTCGCTCAGCTGATCCTGAGCCGCTCTGAGCTCCTCCAGACTCTGCTGGTAGCTGAGGTCGGCGGAGCCCGACCTCTCCAGGAGGGAAACCTGGTTGGACAGCTCGCTGGTTCGATCCCGCAGCCGCTGGATGGACGTGTACAAGTTCTCGTCGTCTTCCTCCTGCAGCCGCAGTGTGAACGAGAGTAGAGTGCAGGACAGAGGCGGACAGATGAGGTACGTGTGGATTACAGTTTATAGATGGATGTGCATAATTCAGTATTATCAATTTCAGTGGGTCATAGAATCATATTGTGTTATAGTTTTAGGAAATTGTGAGTGAAGAGTTGTCTGATTTAATACATAACAGTATTAATTGGCTTAGTTTGTGATTTTATTTGGGAACGATTCTATATTGTGATATAGTTTGTTATATGAAATCAACATTACTCTTAATTATTGTATATTTTGATATTGATTTCAACCATATCACCTGTCTACTGGCTCTCAGTAAGAGAGAGGAAGAGGGAAAGTGTTGTGTACCTTTGCGTTGACGATCTCTATGTGAACCAGAAGTGCTGCCAACTCCAGCTCTTCACTGTAGCTGTTCTTCAGAGGGATGCTTCTGTAGCCTGACGAGACACAAAACACCATCAACACTCCTAACTCAGGATGTTTACTGTCTATACATATTAATATATATGTAGTTTATATTTATATTGTTACACATATTTCATTCTTACAGGCCTAAATACTAAACAACATTGTTCTTTCTTCTTCTTCAATCAAGCCTGTGTATAATGACATGGCTAAAAATAACAAAGGCAGCGTTTCGACTCAGTAAATATTGATTGATGCCTCGACTCAGCAGCTTTTAGGGGGCAGATCTACATTATATAATCACAAACATTTACAAAAAGGTAAAGACGCATTTTTATGAGCCTGTGTCTCACTTTAAATTTCTGAGCTGGAGCTTTCTACTGTAGGAATAATTAAAGTCTACAGCCATGCTTGTAGCTCTGTGAGGCTGAACTAAATGCTTATGTTGGCATGCTAACATGCTGATGTTTAGTTATAATGTTTAACAAGCTCATCATCTTAATTTTGTATGTTACCATGCTGACGTTTGCTAAGTAGCACTAAACACAACATGAGGCTGATGGAAATATCATTAGTTTTACAGGTATTTGGTCATAAAACAAAGAATAAGACAAATAGAAATTCTAACCACATGGTGGCATTAGAGGAAAAGTCAAGGAGTCACCAAAAGGAATACAGTTTATCCTGAGGGAGGCATGAATGTCTGTACAAAATTTCATGTGAATCCATCCTAAAGTTGTTGAGATATTTCACTCAAAGACACTAGAGGACAAGTCAGAGGTTCAACAAAATCGTTGGGATTCATCATCTGGGAAACATTCATGTCTCTACCAAAACTGGTGGGAATCCATCAAATAGATGTTGAGATATTTCACTGGATAAGTGAAAACTTTGACCTGCTGGTGACACAAGAGGAAGGTTCAGGGATCACCAAAGTTATGCAGATTCATCCTCTGGAAATTTCATGGCAATCAATCCAATAGTTGTTGAGATATTTCAGTTTGGACCAAAGTGGTGGACTGACCGACCGACATCCCTCGAGCCGCGCTGGGTAAAAGACTTTGTTTACATGTTCATATTTGTTGTTGGTTTGAATCTACATGCTTTTCTTTATTTTCCTGGTGAATATATGGTCGTGTGTAATGTGTAGGTTGTTTTATGACAGAATAAAACCAAACCAACCTGTTCGTAGCAGACGGACGGGGTAGGTGGCCTGGGCCAGGAAGTTAGGGTCACTGAACATGTCCTCCTCGTAGACGGTGAAGCGCAGGAAGGAGAAGGTGGGGTTGTGGATGTCAAACACAAACTGCTTCTGCACCCACACTGGATTCAGACCATTATCAGCTGGAAGAGAGTTACCACAGCGCCTGTGAAAACCTTCATCACACTGAAAGTACTCGACTCCCAGTGCACATACAACATAAACCAGTGGAGCACCGCTGAGGTTTCACACCATCATGTCCACCTGGTAGAAGCCGTCTTACCTACAACGTCTGTCTTGCATTTGCAGCAGTCATAATCAGCTCCACAGATCTCCACCTCCACGAAGGGACAGACGATGCTACGGCCGTTTTTAGGGAGATGGCGAGCCCCCACCACCTGATGGGAGAAGTGGAAGAATGTGAAAAGCAGATGCAACACTGGAAATGTCATGGATAAGCTTGACAAGACCGTCTTAACAAGATGGATCTAATCCAGGTCAGAGGTATTTTTGTTCTCTCCATGATCAACCTGACCTCACCTGTAACTGGATCGTGATCGGCTCCATGTGCAGCGTGTCCTTGTCGAAAGGGTCAAAGGTGTCGTCCCTCATGATGTCTGGCTGAGGAACGTAGCCACTCCCACCTCCGAGCATGAATAACGCCTGGTTCAGCTGCATGGGTTTATCTACAAACACACACACATTATTTACATATGTACTGAACATAATTCTTTTTCATCTCACACTTTGTTACATTTTGCACAAAGAAACTGATTCAAATGATGCTTAATGTCTTGTTAAATCTACTTACAAAGGAAACCAGGTTTCAGGTTTTTCTAATCTTTTATAGGTTGTTTTTTCCTAAAGCTGCAACTGACAATTATTTTTATTATTGATTAATTTGACTGTTATTTTCTGAGATCTACTTCCTGAAGACCAAGACAATATCAGATGCTTTATTTTGTCTGATCAACAGTTCAGAACCCAAAGATATTCAGATTACTGTTAAGACAAATAAAGCAAAAGATTCTCTGATGAGAAGCTGAAACCAGTGAATTTTTTTAGCATACTTTGTTTGAAAAATGACTGAAAAGATTATTAGATTATCAAAATAGTTGTAAATGAACTTTCTATTCATTAGCTAAAAACTGCTGGTAGTTTTTCCTCATTTTTTTCTGTGTACGTCTCATCTGATCCATCTCATTACATCGTAGAGGCCACACATTCCCATACTGACCTGGGGTCTGGAAATTGAGCGCGACCAGCTGGGAGCCGCAGAGCCACATGGGCAGCGGGTCGTAGTTGGACGAGTCTAGCCTCTGTCCTCGGGGATAAACTCTGGAAAGCTGCCGGCGGTTGTACTGCAGGAAGCGCTTCCCTCGGCCGCGCGTCGCAAACTTCTCCGCCTTTGTCTCTGGGAAGGAGGACATGTCCCGGTAACACGCTCTCTCCGTCCCGATTTCTGGAAACAGAAGCAAGATGGAGAGAAAATTAAAGGATGCAGAAAAAAAAAAACAGATAAATAGTGTAAGAAGAGAAGACGAGAGCAAGTTTGATCCTTACTGTCCTCGTTGAAGGGGACGGGACGGCAGTAAACCACAAGCTCCGACAGCTCCACCGCAATCTTCTTCCTCCTCTCCATCTGCTTCTCCTCCTGCATCTGTTACCATGGAGATAAACAAGCCATAGTGTCAATTCAGAGGTGAAAACAATATGGAATTTAGTTAGACTTGGATGCAGTATTCTGTCGCTCTGACCCGTGCATCGGCGTTCTGCGTCGCCTCTCGGATCTTGCTGACCCAGGTGGTGAGGTCCTCCAGGCTGTCGGCTGCCACGTCCAGCATCTGGACCGGGTGAGACGACAACTGCTGGGACTGGATCGTGAACACGAAGGGCCGAGAATTCTTCCCGTCTTTATGCACCACTGGAGACACAGATGGAGGGATGATGGGAGGAAGGAGGAAGTTACAGGAAGTTAGAATAGAATATGGTCAATAATGTACCTGACACTTTACTTCTTAAATTAGTATTAATTATTTTAAATGATTTTAAACCATTTTTAGTAATTTACTCCTTGTTTTATGAAGTTGCAAAGACCTGCGGCATGAATATGTGAAGGTAAGTAATCTACACACAGAACCTTTTACATGTAAATGTATAGTAGGTCCATACTGAACTACACAATGTCTTGTGTGTTATGTTTGGTCAATATATCTATGAACTTTACTCTGGTAATATCTCTGGAAGAAAATCAAAGCCAGACTATATCATTAGAAAAGTAGAAATGTGAAGTGTTTTAGATTTGAGCACAGCAGAGTGTAACTGGTTCAAACAGAATCAGATCATATGAACCATGTGTTTGCCATATGATGACCAAATTGGGTTTTGATAAATTATTGTATAGTTTTGAATTGAAGTGTTTAATTTTGCAAAGTTACTAGTGTGTGTGTGTGTGGTTGGTCGTATGAATTGTGTGTTTTGACACAATGAGCCTGTTCTCAAAATTGTGCTTAAGCAATCGTAAGTGTTTTTACTTATCGACGTATTTGATATCTGATGTTGGCTGTCATGCAAGCTGAAACAACAAATTTGGGATGAGCAAATAAAAGCCTGTTAAAAGAGATCTGCTCAACTTCAAAAACATTTTGGGGTAAAATGATTTGCCTCAACCATCAATTGTAACTCTGAGCTTTTGTGTAATTCTGTAATTAAACTCATGGAATAATGAAAACTGGTCAAATTTGCACATAGGAAGTGCAAATTAAAATGTAACTCACTGGTTGATCACACAAAAAAATATAACTGCCCCCCAAAATGTTCCTGTTACTCACAACAATAATAATAATAATAATGATAATAATAATGATAATATATCTGCTCCACTGATAAAACTAGTTCTTCAGACTCACCGACATGGCAGGTGGGAACATCGATGAAGCCCTTGAGGAACGTACCCAGAGGACTGTTCTCTGTGGACTGACACGTGACAAAAGAAACACAATGTAAAGACGCAACCGATGATCGTTTGACTTTCTGCTTCACGCCTGAATCACAACTTACCGCTTCATCGAGCTCTCTGGTGGGAGAACTGGGAACCTCCTCCACGTAGTTTGCAGGAAACCACAGCTGTTTCTTCCCTCCGTAGTCACCTCTCCACCTGAAGGCAGCACACACGGGTTAATGACAAGTCGCTCCAGTGTAGGAGACGCACAGGAAGTCACATGTGACACTCACCAGCCGCCCTCCTGCTTGTCCACGTTGAGGATGAGCGCCTGTTTGGGGAAACACAACTCGTCCTCCCTCTGAGCTCGATAGTCATACAGAGCCTTGACTGTACACTGAAACACAGCAGCAGCATTTATTCTTTTACATGTGGAAACTAAAGCACATAAAAGTACATTTACTCAAAGTTTACTGTATGTGAAGTTAAAGCACTGGTACTTTACTTCAGTATTTCCATTTTAGGAGACTCCACAGTTTGATCTGAATGTATGAAAATCCATAAAACTATAGAGGCAATGTTTTCAGCCAACACTAAAAGTAAACTACTCACTTCACTATGAGTCTTTTTACTTTTATGTCTGTAAAAATGTGAATGCAGGACGTCAACTTGGAGTATTTTTCCATTGCGCCACTGCTACTTCAGTAAACATTCTGGGAACTGCTGATGATTTCAGCAAAGTGATTGTACTAATAACTTGATTAACTGTGTTAATCATTTACTAAATTATGTAATGCATATGATAATCATTGACTAATACTGGGACAAATCCCAGAAACACTAAATGTTTGTCTGACTCACCCGAGCTGTGGGCATCTTATTGGCCTCCACGTAGAAATGAGGAGTGCGGACTTCATACAGCGCCCCGTAGTCGAGCTCCTGAGGCGATAACAGACACAACACAAAATTAGGTTTTATTTTCTCTGATTTGTCTCAAATACTTTCTCGGCGGAAATACCAGAGAGTTTAACCTCTTCAAGAGTGTTAAAACTATTAAAATGAAGAAATGCAGCAGTTCTAGTTGAACTCAAGTAAACACCGCTCAGCTGTAAAGGGTGACAAGCAAAAAAAAAGGTCATGAACCAGCGCTCTTGTTAAGTTGTGAAAATTTCTTAACAATACATTTTATCTGTTTCTCCCGTGGATCTAATATTGATAGCAAATGCAGTACATATGAAGACGGAACTTTACAAATCATGATATCTCTGCAGTCAGAGTAATCATCACTGTTTACTGCTACAGACGTTATTGCTGACTGTTTTGAAACATGCTGTAGTTTTCTTTATTTTTTAATTCTTAATTGTGTTTTTCCTACTTTCTCAGGCCACCGTTTGTCTCCATTCTGTTAATTTCACAGTGAAATTTTAAAAAAAAACAATAAACTCAGAGTCCTGAAACTTGACTGATGAAAACCATCTATACTTTTAATGTCTGTAACTTTATTCCTGCATCGTAAGTCTGCTCTGCATTATCAAGAAACAATGATGTATCTCCTAACAACTGGTTAATTTATTGATTTAATCAATCCACAAAACTAACAAATGACAATTTTGATTGTTTGCATCTTTTATCATTGACTGGTCCAACAACTGGCTTTGAGCTTTGGGAAATTATTACCTTTTTTTAGCCATTTTCTGACATTTTATAAACTGAATAAATAATTGAGGGGAAAAACATTTAGTTTAATCAATAATGACAACTAAACTCTGACAAAGATAAAAGCAGATTTGAAGTCCAGCCAGTTGACTTTCATACTGTACTGGAATGAATGGAAACCATCTGCTGCCTGGAAGGAACAACACACTGTGACTAAAGCACACCGATATGCTTCTGGAAACTGTCAGCAGTAATATGTGATTCTTAATAAAAACGGACCAAAACAAGATTAAAAAAAATAAAATGTTCCGTTTGTACTGAGCTGTGCGCGACTGACCGTGGTGCCCATCCGGTCCAGAGTATCCTCGTTGATTGGGTAGCGGAGCCTCATCTTGCGGTACAGAGGATGTTTCTCGTAGTAGCTCACCAGATCCACCAGACTCTCAAACTCTGCCGAACTGCCCAGCATGAAGAGACGCCCTTCCTGCTGGATACGACAGTGTTTGATCTTCCCCTCCGCCCTACAGACGGAGAGAGGAAGACGTTTTTCAAATTGAGCAGAAAACAGATTCACATTTTAAATTTGCCTGAATAGAAACGCAAAAAAGTTGTAAAAAAATCTTGAAATATTGCAAAAAAAAAGGAAAAAAGCTAAATGTGACACAGTAAATTTGTGCTACATTTGGACGCTACATTTGTCATCATGTGATTCTTGCGTAGCGTGCGTTGATGTTCTACCTGAAGGAGATGGCGTAGGAGTTGTGTTCGCTGCGTTTTCGCACCAAGAAAGCTCCGTCTCTTGGCACACGCATCAGCATGTGTTCAGCCTGAACACGGGACAGACTGGAATGGTACCACCTGCACAACAGAAAACTATTTCATGACAAATATCACCTGTTCAATTATTCAAATCCATAAAAGAGAAACATCTTTTCATCATCTTTGCAGATCACACGTAACTCACTCTCTGCTCTCGTGCGCGTTGGGTTGAGGCACGGGGCTGCCCAGCCTCATCTCAAACTCGTTGCAGCGCAGAGGCGTGTCTCTGTAGTGGCAGATGAGGCGGTAGAGGCTGTCGAACACCAGGTTGTCTGTCAGGTAGAAACGGGTGGAGCCGGACTCCTGACGGGAATGGATCCTGCAGTGCTGCACACGTCCGGAACGCCTAGAGGAAGGTGGGACGGTTGGAGGAAGAGGAAGGAGATGGTTGGTTGGTTTGCAGTAAGAAAGATAAAGAAGAGCAGCATGTGTTGGATTGCCGTCAACCAAATCAGTAGCTGTTTTAAGAGATTTTTTATTGGGTTATTGTTCATCTTTCTTCTCTCCAATTAAAATTTGCCTTCCAGCGTTCAAAAAAACACAACAGTCCAGTCTGATTCCAAACCACAGATACTCAAATATGTGGAGAATTCACCCAATGATGGGAAAAAAGCAACCGCCTGAGAAACTTCAAAACTTTGACACTTTGTAAAAATAAAAAAAATCAACCATAAGTGCTACAAGTATCAAAGTGAAGCCCTGAGGAGACTCTGACAAACACTGTAGGATAGAGGAAAGTCCATCAGTGATTTGATCAAATCCAAAAATCTGTTAAACAGAGCTGCAACATGATTAATCGGTTCATCATTTGGAGTTATTTTTTAAGAAAAAATGTCCAAATTCTCTGGTTCCAGCTTCTCAAATGTGAATATTTTCTGGTTTCTTTAGTTTTCTAGGATAATAAACTGAATATCTTTGGGTTGTGGACTGTTGGTCAAGATAAAATGAGACATTTGAAACATCACCTGCGTCTTTGGGATTTAATGATCAACATTTTTCACCATTTTCTGATATTTTATCGACCAAACGATTAATTGATTAATCCAAAAAAAATCTACAGATTAATCAATAATTAAAATAATTAGTAGTTGCAGCCCGACTGTAAAACAAATGAAAACTGAACTCATTTATAATTTGCTGAGAGTAATTAAAGCGTAGCACATTTTTATTTGGTTTGGAAATTGATCAAAATTGGAGCCTCTAACATGCAAAAATTTACTTTTTTGTTTCTTTTGTAGCTTAACAACAACTGTCTTTACCTTTTCTTTGTAAATGTAATTTTCCAGACAGTTTTAGATGATTTGTGTTGCATTAAATCACATTTATTCATTGTTAATAGTTTTTTATCATTAAATTACATTCTTAAAGGAGAACAAGACGTGAAGATTTCAGTTTCAGTTT
The DNA here is from genome assembly GCF_963924715.1 of Thunnus thynnus. Lineage (NCBI taxonomy): Eukaryota > Metazoa > Chordata > Actinopteri > Scombriformes > Scombridae > Thunnus > Thunnus thynnus. The sequence continues at coordinate 6,352,018 of NC_089524.1, read as the reverse complement.
GTCTCTTAATGGGAATGAAACAGTTATTGATTATGCATGAAAAAAAATTTTACGTCAAGAAATTTAGAAACAAAATTGAGCGGCCAGTATTAGTTTGTCTTGTGTGTGAACTTTTTTCATTAATGTATCCAAATTTCTGATATTGTACTGAATTATAAAATTCTTATTTTGCCCTATTTTTTTTTTTTTTACTACTTCTGATAGAAAATACACAGCGTCACTGACCAGAACGACAGGGTGTAGTCTCCAACAAATGTCTCACTCTCCCGAACCAGGAAGGTGCCGTCTTTGGCTCCGCCCTCGCAGTACTCCTGCAGGAGCTTCTCCGCCACCTGACGCCCGTCGCGACCTCCGCCCAGCTTCCCGTGAAACCAGCGCTCGGCACAGTGCTGCTCGTTGTTGTTACACTCCTGACAGATTTACAAGAAGAGTGATCAGCGTCATCTTTACCTGATCAGGATTATCATCATCATCATCTCCCTACCTCTTTTCCTTCATCGTCCTCCTCTTCATCAGTCGTCTGGTAGTGAGATGTCTCCTCTGAGTAGTAGATCTTATTACTGGTCAGGACAAAATAGTGTGGAGTCCATGTCTGTAAACACACACACACACACACACACACACACATTTCAGTGCTTTTGTTTCAAAGTGTTTTGCGTTATCAATCACACGTGCACCCGCACACTCACGTGATCGATGGGGTCTTCGAGGTAAAGGATGCCGTTCTTCAGCGAGTTGCTGATGTCGTTTTCAGAGTAGCTTGCGGACGTCACCTCTTCATACAGAGTTCCTTCCACCAGTTTCTTGTGCTATGACAAGTGAGAAAACATGAGACACAACGCTCTACGACGCAGACGGCTTCACAGTTTGATCATCAGGATAATAGAGGCATCATTTTAATCTCTTTATTTTATTAAATTAATTAATACCAGACAATATATAACGTAAAGATCCCCTCCAGACATGTTGTAAGATGTATATAAAATACTTTGAATAATAATCTGTGTTTTTCCACAAAAAGTTCAATTATCTTCAATTATCTTCAAGTTTCCACATCACACTTGTATTCATATTAAATATGAATATATACATATATATGAATTGTGATGCATCATAAGTACATTTGTCTGTTTACCTTGATGAGGATCTTCCTGCGGAGCTGGTACGGCGAGGGAAGCTCCTCTGCGTTGTTGTCGACCGGCTTGGTGAGCAGCAGATCTCCGAACACCTTCTTGAAGTGTGTGGCCATGTTCCTCTGCTGAACCACGCTGCAGTGATCCTCGATGGACAGAATCACAGGATACCTGCACATAGAGCGTGTTGGTGGACGTTTAAGTTTTTCTTCTTTTCTGCTACTTTTTAATCCATCAATTTTAGCTTCTTACCACACTGAAGTATACAGATGGATCATATGTTAACTACACATTACAGATTTTGCGTTAATAAACCTCATAATTCACTTACTCAGATGTGACAAAGGCGTGTTCTTTAATAGTGTGTAGCACATCCAGGAATTTGATTTTAGAGGTTAAGGTGTGTCCATGGTAGATGATCGGCAGGTCGTCAGGTCCGTCCCAGCAGTCCACTACGATCAGATCACAAAGCACAGATTTTGGTAAAAGCCTTTAAACTCTGGACTGTGTCATAGATAGAAAACACCAGACTGAAACCTCCGTATGTGGCCAACTTCACTGTAATATCTCCAACAGATTGCTCAAAGCCACCGTTAAAATTTCTCGTGAGTCAAAACGAAACGTCAGAGACTCTTACGTTCAATGCAGCGGCAGCCCATCCTCAGACAGCGAGCGTAGGCTTCTAGAGATGATTCACTGGAAAACTGGTCACCTGTCAGGTAGCTGACAAAACAAGAACATGAAAACTAGTTCATTAATTATCTAAAGGAATATTTTCAATTAGGTTATTTGCTGTCTTATTATTTTTGCTAATTAATGACTTAAAATGATTCATTGATCCGGTCAAAATTGTTGAATTTTCTGTTGATATGATCATATAATTGCTCATCGTTTTTAGAACTTCATTCAATACAAGAAGCTGAACACGTTACAGGGTGAAAAACCTCTCACATAAAGAAAACCATCAACTATAAAACTGTCTTATTTATATACTTTTTCATAAAGAAAGCAGTGAGAAAATATGAGAGTTAGCTTGGTTTTGTTGAGTTACTAAAGTATATGTAGCTGCTACCTGCAGCCCAGCTGTTAATGATCATTAATGTTTAAGCCAAGTGTGTAATATTTAACTTATAAACATGAGGCTTATAAATTAGGCTGAGCTACACGTCAATACTGATGCACAGAGAGGAAACTGGTATCAATCTTTTCATCTGAAGCTGAGCGGTTTTATGACTCTTGTACTTTGTGTTACTTCACACTACAGGTTTATTCTCACACTGTATGAATCAATTTACTAGACATGTCGTGGAGCTCAGACTGAAAGTTACCACAGAAACCGCGGTCGGTTTTGTCATCCAGTGATAATTCCAGTAAAGTTTATTCAAACCGAACAACTGCAACCTCAACAATGTTGACGATAAATCAATTTTGACAGCAAAGCAGCATTTACTTCGTGTAAGAAAAGAAGAAAAATATGGAGCCGCGGAGGGCTGGAGGTCAGATGATTCGTCTGTTCTGAAGTGTTTTATATCACAGCAGCTTCAGTCAAGACTACAGTTTTAGCCACAATATGTAAGATTCAGACTCCAGACAGCCGAATGAAATCTGTCTGACACACCAGAGATCCAACCGATCATCCGAGAGCCAGATCACTGATTGTTTAGGCGGTTCATCAGGCATTGTGACGTCTAACTGCACGTCAAACGACTGATCTGGGAGAAATTTGGGCCGAACGAGCAAATTCTCCAAGATGTGTATGAATATGCAACTCACAGATCTGACATCTTTACATGAGGATCAATGTGTCTATTTTGGTCTGAACATCAGAGACGTACGTGTTGTGTGAGGAAGAGATCCAGTACTGTGACAACGGCCTTTTCATGTCATCGGAGACGACAGGTGCGAGTCGAGGGTCACACACAGAATTCTCTTTAGAGAACAGGAAGGTCAGGAACTAGAAAGTGAAAAAAAAAGCAGAATGTAAAGTGGTGGAAAGCGAACAGTCTATTTCAGCCTTTGTGCACATCATTGTGTATTTCGTCACCTCATCGAGTTGCAGCATCGGCTCTGGCTGTGGTCCACCCCTCATGTACCCCATGAGGAACTCCCTGACACGACTCAAATCTGACGCCCAGGACTCCTGAGACGAGTCGGATAAAGAAATGAGTCAGAAGGCAGTTTGGAGAACAAACGCTTTTCTGTGTCGTGCTGAGGAGCTCTAAATTTTCTTTGTACCTTTTGGTCCATCTGTAAAAACTTCTGGAAGTCATAGAGGGAGATCTGACAAAGCTCCGGTCTGTCCACATTCCTGAAAACAACAATTTTCAAAATGTCAAAATTGGAACAAGGAGTGAAAATTAGAAAAGTACAGGTGAAGTGAATGAGAAAGGAGATATGATACATTAACATACAAATGTCTCTCTGGCAACTTACCTTTATTACTCTACCTATGCCAGCTCTAATTATGTCATTTTTTAAGTTAATGTCCCATAACGTTGAGAGAATGTTTAACATTCTTACAGCCAAGAACAAAAAACAGTAAAATACCATTTACATGGCAGAAACTTCTCTTCTCTGAAAGCCAAAACCTTTCTTGGGACACTGATAAACAGTCTGTTTTCAAGAGAAACTGGACAGGTAGAAGGAACGAAGGAGGAATGTGAAGACAAAGGGAGACTGGAGACTGAGGAAGAGGACGACCGGTGAAGGTGAAGGTGGAGGGACTCACCGCAGAGGGAAGGAGAGCTCCAGCTGCTCAATAATCTGGGGAACAAAAGGGGAGGAACAAGGTGACGGACAGGTGGGAGGGAGCCAGGTGAAGCATAAACAGTAGAGGACAAAGTGAGCGTGGTGTGTTGTGTGCGAGCGCAGAGGCGGAAAGTAACAAAACACTGGTACATTTACTCAAATACTGGACTCAAGTGCGATTTTAAAGGTGGGGTTTTAGTTGAGTATTTCCATTTCTGGGAAGCTTTCTGCTTCTACTGCACTATATTTATCTGATGGATGGAGTAACTGGTTATATTGCAGATAAAGATTTTATATTCACTGTGAGGAACTCTTCTAAAATAAGGCTAAATCTCCAACATGTCAACTTTGAAGGGAAACAGTGACATTTAGACAGTTTTCAGAAGAGCTTGTAATCCTTCGAATGAGCTGAATATCTAATTTGGTGATTGAAACTGTAACACATAGCAGAGAGCAATATGACAATCTATACTGTGAGATGTTAGAAATGTATTAACTATTTTGTGGTAGTTGTCCCTTTAACATCTCTGGTTGTATTCGGCCATTGCAGGCAGTGTTGTAAATTAATTAGACTGTTTTCTAGCAATATTCGATTTATATTAGTGTAAAAAACATGTACAGCATCACAATTTAAGCACTAATGTGATGCAGTATCTTGACTTTTTGCATATTTAATTGACTGGATAAGCAAAACCAGACATTTTTATCTTGTTTTTTAATCTATAAGTAGAAATATACTAAATCTCAATATATAAAGATATTAAGTTACATTTTAGTGAGAGTAGATTTTATTCATATCACAGTCCCCTCATACTACCAGTGAATGCATCAATCATTTAATTGTTCATGGTAATGGAGTATTTTTTTTTTGCGTTGTGGTATTGTGTATTTTTAAATAAGTATTTGAGTATTTCTTCCACCGCTGTGAGATTGTGTGTTTTTGTGTGAAAACCCAATATAGATACTGACACTCTTCTGTGCGTCAAACATCAGCGTCCTGTAGAGCTGTGCAAAGTTGGGATACGACAGATCACACCTGGCCTCCACCTCCTGTACAAACAAGGAGAAGGTGAATGAGTTTATTTGTCTGACAAATATCAAATAGAGCGAATCGGTGGCCTTTACAGGGCCAAAATACTCCCAAAATCACAAGATATACACCTGGGAATATGGAAAGAAATCCTTTACGCTTTCTGCTCCAAAAAGGATTAATGAGTCTGATCTCTGGCAGAAAAACAAAAGTGTAAATTATGTGTCAAAATGTTACTTGTCTGTGTTCTTAGTGTTGTCATTAGTTGTTACTTCATCTGTTGCTTCATTTTGTTTTATCTGAAACTTTTTATGCTGCCATTTTGGAAATGAGGTTTTCAACCTTGATAGGATTTAACTGGGTAAAATAAATAAACAAACAAACAAACACAATGGTTCTGAGACAAAATTTCAAATAAGATAAGAAAATACTGAAATAATACAAATAAAGAAATAATAAAATTTAACAAAAGGGTAAAAAAATGGAAGAAAACAGGAAAGGAAATTCAAAATGAGATCTGCCTCCACAGACAGGAGGCAAAGGTGGACAATGCCAATAATATTAAGAGGGCTGATAAAAGTAAGTACAAAGAATGAGTCAGTGACAGACTGCAACAAATGAATTCATGTCTGTAAAATGTCAGAAAATAGTTAAAAAGCTTTGAAACTGTTAAACCAGCAGTGCAAAAGCAAAATATATTCACTTTACAAACTGAAAAACTGCAAATCCTTGACATTTGAGAAACTGGAACCAGTGAAGGTTTGTTATTTTTGTTCTATAAATACATTGATTTGACTCAATATGAGACTTGTTATGTATTCTGACCTGTAGTTTGTCTTTGAGGAAGCGCATGTTGGGGACTCTGTAGTTGATCTGAGGCAGCAGAGCTTTCACATCCTTCACTGTGATGCTAGAAAAGAAAAAGAGAAGTACTTTAAAAGCCTTAAACATACTTTAGGAGAGTTTATCTGAACACTCAGTGATAGACTTGAATAAGTCATGAAAACACTGGTCTTTTCACCAGGAGATGGCGCTGCATTGATTGAAGAGCTGATGTCAATGTTAAGATTCTGCATTTTCAAACTGAATGAAGATATTTAAAAGGTTTGAATGTGTTTGGATCAGTAACAATGTTTGGGTTAGATTAGGTTAAAGTCAGACAGATTTACAGCCTCTTCTGTCTCATCCTGGAAAGGATTACTCCTGTTATTCTGTAATTTAACTATTGTAAACACATCCCCATGAAAAAGACAAAAATCAACAATGTGTTTGCTTCCCATCAAAGACATAAATCTCTGACAACAGTTCACAAATATCTAGTTTCATTTTTATAATGGGATCAGCAGGCCACTGTGGTTTTAAGCAAACATCACTCAAACAGGAGTGAATAGTGCATTTGTTGGGGACTATTTTCAGCAGCGGATTAATCCACATTCGGTGATCTGGTGCTCATGGTAATAAAGGAACATGTCACCCAGTGCAGCAGTGTGGCTCATTTATGTGTTTTTAATAGTTTTTGGACAATAACGGAGCTCTACGGCACAGAATAAGATAAATCAGGCTTTAAATAGACACAATACTTACTTAGATCGTTTCACTGGTGGTTTTGGTTTTTTCATGAGATTTGTTGAAAATAAGGAAGAAACAGCATGTAGCCCTAAATAATCCCTAAAAGATATTAAACATTTTAGAGTGACAAATGAAAACATTTTGACATGATGTTTGCTTTACTTGTGCATTTGATTGGTTTTGTGTTTTAAATGATTGTAGCTTTACAGTAAAATCATGAGTGCACCAAATTGCCTCTTCCAGGATAGCAGTGCTTGTCAAATCTATTAAAAAAACAAATTATTCCATAAAACTCCCAGGAATCAACTGCAACAAGTTATCTGCAGAAACACTCTTTTATTACTAAAACTAGAAATACCGACTCGCCAACCAGTCAGACTCATTTTGTAGTGAAGACTTTGAAGGAATTTAATAAAAGGTATTAAGTGTATTTTCCTTGTATGTGTTCACATGTTTGACCAATTAAGCTGATTCTGATAGAACACAAAGTTATAGCCATGACACTAAACAAAACTCCAGATATGGATGTTGAAATCCCCTCCAGGCTTTCCTGAGATATCGTGTTCAAGAGAGAATGGGACGGACGTTAAGTCACAGTGACCTTGACTTTTGACCAACCAAAATCTAATCAGTTCATCCTCGAGTCCAAGTGGATGTTTGTGCCAAATTGGAAGAAATTCCCTGAAGGCGTTCCTGAATTATCGCGTTCACGAGAGAATGGGATTGACATGACATCACCTCCGACTATGCCTGCCGCCGCTGCGGAGGCATTTAAAAACAACATGGTGGCTTTTTCAAAAGCTTCTGACTTGGTTATGACAAATATATCATGTTGTGCTTAAAAAAGCTCATCCTTGCTCTTAGAAACAATAGTTGACAAAAGAATCTCACCACAAGGTGCATTTAGTAGCCGTTAAAGAGCTTTCGATCATATCCCTTGATCTTCATTATCAGACAGTTTTCCAAGTTGTCATGAAACTGTAGAGGATTCATATTTCAAATATGATTTTAAAGCCAGCACAGAGTCCTTAAAGTGGTCAGAAGAAATGGAAATTTAAATCTCTACAACCTCTACGGGAAACTGGGAAAACTCAATGTGCTGATGAAGATCATGTGATATTATTGAAAGCTCCAAAACAGCTAATAAACGGATCTTATGGTTGAAATTATTATGTTAAGTGTTAAGCTCGATTCACATCAGTAGAAGCATCTTTGCACACGAGTTGCTGCAGCTGCTGATGTTTTTTAAGCTGTGTTTTTTTCCGGAGGCAGATGCCACATGGATAATCACTTCTGCTGATTAATAAAACACATGAACCATCAGCCTTCGGTAACAGATGAGGAAGGAAGAGAAAAAGCAGGTAGTAGGAAAAAAAAAATAAACTCAGGTCGGCGCATGAAGGCAGAGAGGATCTTTTGAGGTCAACTATCGCTGTCGTTGGCACGTCTGACCTGCCTCTCCTCCCACTTCCCTCTGTCTAGCTACTGTTACTGTTACTATTTTCACAGGAGACAGGAAGTTGCCCTCTCCCACCCCATCGCATCACTTCCTGCTCCTTATCAGGCGGTGGCAGGCTGTTTGTCCTGGAGCGGCTTCCACCCAAACAGAAGCCCGGACTTATTAATGCGAGCACGAGAGAATAAAAGATGAAGAAAAGTGTGAGCGTGTGATATGTTAGAGGTTCAGGGTGTGGAGGTTGAGGTCAGAGTGGATCCCTCACAGCGCTGTAACACGCTCTTTGATGACATCTGGATCTGGTTTCTTCTTCTTCACAGTCCCACCTGCTGCGATACGCTGGCCGATGAGCATCCATCACAGACTCCCTGTAAAAGGCTACGATTGGGTGTTGATGTGTTTGTGGCGGGTCACCTACCTGCCCTCGTGGTTCCTGTCCATGACTTCAAACTGTTTCCTCAGCCACCTACAGCGGGAGGGACGGAGAGAAAGACAAACACAAGACTGAAAGAGCAAATATTACAAGAATTAAAGTGAAGAGAAAAGAAAACACAAACCCTCGAGGGGTTAAAAACGCAGCCAAAAATGCTTGATTTTGCAGCAGCTTTTCTAAATTGCAGTAAAATTGCAGGAAATGGGAAATTAATGTGATTATTTTTAAACTACTACCAATGAAGAGTTATATGTAAACACCTCCTTCAATAAAAAGCATACTGCATATCACAGAACCAACTCAGCTGTTTTGGCCATTTCATGCGTAAAAAATGCAGTAATTTAGCAAAATTGCAAATGTTCTCTCTTGCAAATATTGCTGAGATTTCTTGAATTTGAGTGATTTATTGCGATCGTTAAATTGCAATTTCCTGGAGGGACTGAAGAGAAGAAATTTTAGTTTCATTTATTTTGCTGCAATGCAAACATACAATAATGTTCTCTACTGGATTTTTTGGCCCAACTGATGACGTGTTGCTAATATCACGTTTATGTCATCAGTTGGTAAACTGGGATTTTTCTAAAAGCTGCGATGTGAGATGTTATGAAAACCAAGCAAACATGGAAACTACATGTCAGCCAAAGTCCGTTGTGAAATGTAATCAAACCCACATTTAATGGATGTAACATTATTTTGCACGACATTTTAAACCCTAAAACGACCAACTCAGTTATCGTACAACCTTCCTGAGTTGTCCGATGAGTTTCTGATCCTTCCCATCAATCCGACATAGTGGCACGTAGCATATAAGTCCTTAGTTACTGTTGCTATGGTTGCCACGCTTTTCTATTTTCGCTCAGCACATGCATTTTACAATAACAGTGTCAGATTTTGCTCCCTTCTGGCAGTGAGAGTAAATAGTGGTCACCTGGGTGTAACTTCCTCGTCACTACTGTTGCGGCTGTGAAATTGTGGATAAACTGTTTTGAGCATCACAACTCCCAAGAAATGACTTATTTCACTATCAGAATTTGATCCATTTGGTCCGACAACATTTGGAAAGTCTAGAAGAGCCGCACAATTAAATTATTTTATCCCTCAAGTTAGTGGAGAGCTAACCTGAAGTTAGCTAGCTTGTTCAGCGGAAGTCTCTGGAGCACATGCTCTATCGGCGCCCTTCAGCTCTGGCAAACCAATCATTGCTGGTTGACGTAAAACGCATCACTACTGGTGCACCAGTGCGGGAATGTCACCACAGACACCAGATTAAAAACTCCATATACTGTGAAATACAGAGGGATTTACCTGGTAGTGATAGGCTTAATCAGCATTGTGTGAACTCATTGAGCTTGAATGTTACAAACATTCATTCATATATAAAATTCCTGCACTGAAGCTTTAAGGAGCAAAGTTGCAGGTAGTGAGTCTGAGTTTGAAACGGGCCTTTCTGTGGGTGTCAGCTCATGAATCCACTCCCCAAACAGTTTACACAACTTCATAAACAGACAAAATTAGCAATTTTCATTTCCTCTGACAGTTTCTAAACATATACCGGCTCACATTATGTCGACAACAAAACTCTGTCTTTCTCCTACTCATCTTCACAACCTCTCTCTGTTCTCCTGTGCTCACCACAGAAGCCAAAAGCCGCCTCCGCATATTCATCTCGAGTAAATATTTTCATCCCAAAACAAATATTTGTCCTCTCTTTCGACCAGCGACTCCCTTTCCCATCCAGTTTCTTACTTCTTCTAATGCAACCAGATATCACCTCATCACACACACACACAGGAAAGTGTTAAGAGCATTAAAAACAAACACACAAGTGAACATTTCAGTGAAGTACATGACTTAAAACTAACTACACTTTTAATTTTGAAAATATGAACTGAAAAGTCCAGCTTCATTTCATTATGGATAGATAAAGGAATACTCTACTTAAGATAGATTTTAATCCATTTTTTAGTTTATTTAAGTTTTCTTACTCTTTCCTTGTTCTGACTCAAGAAGGCGTTTGATAAATTTCAAGCCATTTTTGGACATAAATACACAGAACAGTCGTAGACATCAGCACACACCTGTCTATCTGCTGTGGTGCAGGTGCTCTCTGAGTATCAGTCATCAGCCAGTTGAGACCAGTGATCCACATGTTGACCTCCTCTTCACTAAAGGCTGCAAAAACACAGAAGGACGACACACACAAAGAAAAATCTGAAAGTGTCTCTGGAGACTTCTTGTCCTCCAAATTTCAGTTTGCAAGTTTAGCAGACAAGCAGCTTGAATTAATGTTTATGTAAAAGTTCTTTTAAAGGCTAATTGTAGTTTATTACTTATAACTTTGGTCTTATGCTTGTAGTTTTGTCCATCATTTTTATAAGTTATGATCTGGTCAAACGGGGCATCAAACACAAGCAGGTTGTCAGAGTTTAAAGTTTGTGTTATAATTTCATTGTTATTCAAAATGTGTTTGTCTAACCTTGTTAGACAAACACATTCCAACCTGTCAGATCTTCTGACTGCTCGTTATTCTTGTTACCGTGACGGTTAAGTGTTCCAAGATGTGGCCAAAATTGCAAACATAAGACCTGATAAACCAGGTTTATACTTTCAATAAAAGCGTGTTTCTAAAAAGAGGCTCAATCAAACAACACATAGACTGCACCGATTTTATATCCTGTGGAGTTTCTGACTTCTAGAAGTGCTGTGGAGCAGTTTATCTATGAGTGAGTCGCCATTTAGTTTGTAGCAGGGATGCAGGTGATGCCATACACAGTCCTGCCAATGGTTTCACACTATTCCACTGATCTACAGGTGGCTGTAACGCACCAAGAAATGCAGCGATGTGCCAACAAAGGCAGTGAAGAAGAAGACTACAATCTTGTAAACACTCATGTAAACAATGCAGGATTTAAAATTAATTAAAAATGAGATTTACAAATGTTTTTATGAGGAAGAAAAAGCTTTTTATGTTTACAAGAAAACTCCACATGGCACCTTTAACTGATCACATAATAACTGAGTGTAACTTCTAGTACTGCAGAGGACTGTGAGCACACACACACACACACACACACACATATACACACACTGACCAGCAACACTGAGCGTCCTGAGGCGAAACTCCAGGCCGTAGAGCACAATGAAGCAGAGGGCGGAGTCCAGTTTACGAGCCTCCTCCGGGTAGCGCTCAAAATCGCGGGAGCCCTTTCCCAACCGCAGCTCCCGGATTTCTCGTATGTCAACTGGAGGAGGGAGAGAGGAAGGAAGGATAGTGTTGCATGAACACAAATATGCACAACCATAAATCACAGTATGGCACGTTGTTCATTTCCGTGCCAAACACACAGAAATCTGCTGCTGGAGAGTTGAACAAATGTAGTGTGTGTGTGTGTGTGTGTGTGTGTGTGTGAGAGAGAGAGTCCAGAAAACCCCAAAACAGATGCACAAACATTTCAGCTGTCGGAAGCAGGACGCTCTAAATGTCTGCAGCAGCCACACAAACACACAGTGTCAACTCTGCAGCCAAAGGTCATTTTTCCAATTTTACTCCACATTCCGATCAAACCTTTAATTTTATGCCTTAAAGGCGACTTCAAACTTTCATTCAGTAATAAACAAGCCCTAAAAAGACCAAAGTGAAGCCCTAAATGTTGCTTTCACTCATTAATTTGCTCTTTTTTTTAAATAATTTATAGTTTTATTAACATAATTGAATGTTTATATAAGTAGCTTTCCCCTTAAACTTCAAAATAAAGGCTCATTTGAGGCGGAACAGGGAGTTTAAATGAAGGGTTTGTGTTCAGATTACGGGATGATTAAGGTGTTTTTAGGGGATGTTTGTTTGATTGATTAGGTTTGGCATTTGTTTACCTCTTTGAAAACTGGTTTTGTCACCATTACATGGAATCATTTCTAGATTTCATGCACAAATTCAGCTCTTAGCTGTCATTATCAGTTAGTTTGAAGTTTACAGCCACTTTTCTTATTCTGCACGTGTAGAAATATAGATCCAAATTTCTTTTTTTTTGTCAAACACTCATAATATATTGAAAATTATGCAAGAATATTTTTTGTGTCAAGATTCTACATTTAAACCAAACAGCTCAGCATTTAGACTCAAATAACTTTTAAAAAACAGGAATCTGCACTTTTGTTTTACTAATTTTATTGAATAAATTAGTCATAAACTTGCAATTAAAGGGAAATCTGAGGCATTAAATTCAGATATTTGAGGGACTGGAAGTTACTTGTGGACTGATTATTAAAATAATAAAGTTAATCCTAAATCTTAATATTAGGGAGTATGTATATAGATTATTGGATGATTTAAGCTTTTTATCTTTTTTTTTTCCAGGAATGTTTTTCTGACTCATTGGGTTTGTCTACAGTTTATCACTAATACATGACAGCATTTTGTAATTTCCAGCACAATTTCAGCTCTAACTTTGCTTTATCCTTTTGGCCGAAGCTCCGCAGCCACGTCTGCTAAATGAAAATTTGCATTCTGCAATTGTAGAAATATGAATCCAAGTTGTTGTTTTTTTTCATGTCAAACAATAGTCTGAATATCTAAAATCATACAAGTGCAAGAAGCTTGATTCACACATTTTGAGATAACAGCTGTTTCTACTTTTACATTTAAAAAAAGATTAAAATCTGCACTCGTGGAAGGTTTTATGCACTAATTTGTACCTGTTCTAATTCATAAAAATAAAAAGAATGAACAGTCAGAATATGTTGCATCAGGAGGGTTAACGAGTCGGCCAACCAGACCGCAGAGTATGATGTAAACTCTGGACTCCACTTTGACACTTGCAGCCGTTGACACACCCACAAAGAAAACCCCGGCTCATTGACATAGCAGATGTCTTGTGCAAACACACATAAACACACAGACCTACTATGTAACACACACACACACACACACACACACACACAGAGCTTGGATGCTATTTGTCATCTTAGAGGAGCTTCAACTAAAAGAAAAACAGGAATAAAGTAGAAAGAATAGAGAAATCCAAACAGCTTTTTTTCCCCCCCATTTAGTATCAAAACTTCCCACTAGGATAAAGTTATCTGTCCAACAGGTAGAAAACACAGGAAAGGAACAATCTAAGCCTGTTATTGCTCTTTATTGAGCCACAGCGAGGCGTCCTCAGCAGGTTGGATATAATACTGAATCAAACAGCTCAGAGGAGAAATCTGGTTCCTATCTGAGCCTCCTGCATGTGGAGATGACAGGGAGCACGCTTGGCATGAGATTAAGAGAAAAACTCAGCGATCCTCAGATGGAAACCATCCATACTTTACTGAGAGGAGGTTCAGTGTTAGAAGAAGCAGCAGCAGCACACATAACTGACCTTGTAACACAGAAGTTCAAACTAGTGGTTTTTATAAATAATCAATTAATCATTTACTAATACTTTACAGATCAGATAGAAGCCTGATCATTGAGTTGACACGGATCTGTTTGGCAGTTTATCCTCCGCCAGCATGAAACTTGCTTTGTCATTTTAGCTAGTGCTTTAAATAAGTCAACAAACCCCAATGAAAAGGCCAAAAATAAAAATAAATTGATCTGCTAACAAGTATTATCTCTGCTAAATCTTATTCTTTTGTGTCACAGAGCTCCATTATTGTCCAAAAACACATCGATGAGCCACATCACTGCACCGGGTGACATGTTGCTTCATTACCACGAACACAAACACTGTAGTTTGACTCAATCCCACAGACACTGTCCTGCTGCCAGAAATACTCAATAGAAACACCAAATGGATTCATCCACAGCTGAAAATAGTCCCCCCCCCCCAAAAATGCACTATTTCCTCCTGTTTAAAATAACATTTACCAAAAACTACAGTGTCCACCTCTTTTAGGAAATTACTGAGCCTTTTTAAGCCTTTCTTTTATTGCTCTTTGAATGAGATTCGTTGACAATAAGAAAAAAAAATTACACGAGACATTTTAGGCTCTAACATTGATCCACATTTTCCAAACAAGTAATTGATTACTCTAGAAAATAACAGACAGATTAGTCAATAAGGAAATAATCAGTAGTTGCAGCCCTTGAATTGATGATGTAAGTTGGAACCGTTATGATTTATTAATAATGTGCTAACATTTATAACTGCTGGGAAATGATCATTAAGTGTTCCACGTGTATATTTAATGCTGGTTATCAGATCATTTCAAATGATACTCAGCTCTAATATAACCATTAATTATAACTCACAAATCTTTTATACACGGCGGCTTATTAGAAAGCAGTTCCCTTTACTTTCTACAGCGTTTTTCATAAGTTACAAAGAGCTGCACGCTCAGAGAAAACTAGACTCCAAGTTGATTTTCTTTCCAAGCGAATATTAAAAATATCCTCCAAAACCTGGTATTTGTTTTCCTCTGGTCTTTCCCTTTATTACTTCCTGCCATTTAGTCTGGACGTTGGACAATAAGGCAAACAGGCACGCAGCTCGCCAAATGTTACACTTCGCTCACCATGACTGCTTTAACACACCCTCTGCACTGCACACTACATAGACACAGATAGATAAGGAGAGTACAAAAAGCACACACACACATGCACGCATAGTATAATTCCTCCCACTGCGGCCTTTAATCCTGGTCCAGGCTGTAAACATGGTTGTGATAAAGACACACACATACTTCGGAGAACGCCTCTCTGATGTAAATTTTGATAAACGCAACAGGAAAGGAGAGGTGAGGGGAATCACACGGTGGGCCAACTGGAGATACATCAGAGTAGAAGAAACTGTCAAAAGCCTCCTAGAAATAAAACTGCAAAGAAAACAAGCATCACATCATTTTATATTTCAACAAAGAAGCTCATAAACCGCGTCTTTCTTTCTTTTTTCCCCCGGGGCCGACCAGCTGTCAGCGCTACGCAGACACCGCTCGGACTGAATGAGAGTTCCTGAACGCACCACAAGTTATGTGCACTGCTGACCTGAAACCACCAGCCGTTGATAATTGCTGCTTATTTCCAGTGAAACAAACTGTTCCTGGTACAGCTGGTGACATCACTCCCTGCCAGATGGCAGAAGGCTACTCTGACATTATAAAGATGGGAGTAAGGAGTGAAAAATAAGAAAGAAATAAGGTTAAAAGATGAATGAATGGATAGATGAGGAAATAAAAGATGCTAATAAACAGGCAGGGTGGAGTTAGAGAGTCTGGAAGTTGGGTTCAGCAGTTAGGATTGACTGTAAACCTGGATTAATGTCAGCTCTACTGCTCAAAACTTCTAAAGTACAATTAAACTCTTTATTGATGAGCTGATAGATTCAACAGTGGCTGCATAATTTGGCTACACGGAAGTTTAACCCGACCAGGTTTAATGAAAATTCTTAGTCTTTAAAGGATGATATCAAACTATGATCATCACCATTTCTGTCCTGGTTTGGAGATAACTGGTTACTGCTGGTAACTGCAAGTGAGTTTTAGTAAATATTTGAGTCTGGTTCAAAGTTTGTATGGACCACCAGGGGCAGCAAACACAGCTAGAACAGTTACGCTGCAAGAAATGTGACAAAAAAACAGCAGGCTGAGAGGATTCATTCTGATTTAATGGCTTCTGCTAAGAAAATAAATAAAAAGTATCAAAAATATAATCGTAACAACAAATCATGTGTATTTTGTGTTTTGGCTGACATTTTTTTGAACTCATGCTGTACAGTTTTAGGTTTTTGCAGAGACAGAATGCAACAAGTCACTCTGGAAAACACACCCACCGGAGGAGAATAATATGCAACCAAGGGCTAAGCTAGCTATGCAACCAAGGGCTAAGCTAGCTATGCAACCGAGGGCCAAGCTAGCTAAAAACATTAGATTTCAGCATGTCAAAGGATTATTTCAGCACCCTTTGTCTACCAGAGAGGAAAAGTTAGTTTATAGCATATCCTGAAACACGTTACATTCTATATGTTATGATGCAATACATAAAAAACAAAGGCTGACATCACATCACATCCACAGTAGAGACAACATAACTGTATAGAAGGCTCTTTTAACAGTTAGCATTTCAGTTGAATGCAGGTTAGCTATTCTGTGACTTAAACGTCTTTTACAAACACCACATAACTTTCAATTAAACAGCTGTTCTGTTTTTACTTTCAACATGTGTGTTCTCTGTAACTTTAATCACTTTTGTCCTTCTTAAAGACTCAGTTTTTCAGTTTGGCAGCTTATGAAAACTTAGTTCTGGGTTCTCTACCCTGTTGAAAGTGCATCCCAACACACAGCAGCTTTTAGGCGTTTTTCTGTAGTTTTCTAGCAGACAGAAGTGACAAGACACCATTGTTTCACTGCTGTTAAGTGTATTGAGACACCCTGGTGTGATTTTGCACATTAAATAAATAAACTTAAACCTTCAACTCAGTACAAAGTCAAATGGAGAGCGATGAACTGTTTTCCCTCCAGGCTGGGTGGAACTTAATTGTGTTCTGTCTCTGTGTTTATTTCCTACTTTCCAGGCAGCCGGTGGTTTCCATTCATTTACACATGTATGCTATCAATCAATTAGCAGGCTCTTCTACAGTTGTGTAATCAATCATAGTGAACATCAAGTCTGTACTCCTTTCTGTCAAAGTTACATTTTAGTTCTAACATGATGTGCAGACTTGTGATAACAACGAGCACCTAAACTGGATTAACATGCAACAAAAAATGTATTTATGGAAACATTCAAATCTCACAAAAACTGGGTTTAGTATAGTTTTTTTTGCAATGCAGGGTTACAATTCAGATGGTTGTCTTTTAATTATTTGGTTAGTGATATTAAGACTGTTTGAGGACTTTAAATCTGCATTCGGACTGCTTTATATTTATTGAGCTTTAAAAACTTAACAAAGGCTACTTTTGCAAATAGTTTGCACAACTATAACCTGCGGGTCTGGTATTATATCCATGAGATAAACTGTACTTGGACTGTTCACTGGCTGTTGCATTTTCAAGTACGACTCCTCACCTTTCAACATGCAAATAAACTTTACAGCATACATAAACTGAAAATGTTTAGCTTAATTTTGCAGACCCCAAACATTGTGATTTTGAGGTCATCAGGGGATTCTCAGGTTAAGTAAAAGGTCTGAGACGCCCCCCGTATTTGCAAAGTGGTTTAAACCTGATGACCTAATTGTGGTTTAAACAATTTCTTGTTGGTGCAAATGACCCTGAGTGTCTCAGGCATCCACAGCGCCTCATTTGTAGGTCCTTGTCTGTACTTCCTGCAGAAGATGCTGGGCCTTTTGTTTTCTTGCAGCCAGCCAGTCCTTCAATCTGAGACAGGAAGTTAGACACTCCCTGATAACCCCACACTTCCTGTGCCTCAGGATTTAATACCTCCACTGTTTGCCAAAGAGCTCATCTCAAAGAAAAACACTGATTAGATGTGTGTGTGTGTGTGTGTGTGTGCGTGTAGCAAAGCCGAGGGAGAAACTTTATTTTAAAGCAAACAGAAGAAAAAAAAAAGTATCAGGCAACAAAAACAGAGGAAGGAAAAAAAAAAGGAGAGAAGGGGGGAGGTGAGTGTAGACAGAGAGAGGGGGTCAGTTAAATAAATATGACCGAGATTTCTGGGAACAAAAGACCAAAGCATCAGGTGAGTGACCTTGAAAATGCAAAAAAGAAAGTGAAAGAAAACAGACTGAGAAAGTGATACGGGAGGTCAGAGAAAATCTGGAAAGGAGATGGGTGTTTAGGTGGACGTGGGAGGTGTGGGGGGGGGGGAATTGGGAGAGGACAGCTGGAGGAAAATAGTGAGACGGTAGTGGAGGAGGGGAAAAGAGGTGGGTAGCTGAAAGATAGAGCTGTGGGAGATAAAGTGAAGGCGAGACCTGCTGAGTTCCAGGAATGTAGTGGTGGGGTTGTCCAGAGGGAGGCTGTTTGTAAAGAGGCGTTTGTGGGTTATGAAAACGCGTGTGTGTTTGTGTGAAAGCAGTGTTTTTAACCGGTGTGTAGATTTGGTGTGATTGAGCAGTGTAGGTGCTCGCTGTGTTTACATGCACGCTTGGGCTCATACAGAGGATGTTGCCCTGTGGATTAGCAAAGGCGCCGTTTATGCGATTTATGATTATGGATAAATAATTGATGAGGGCTCCCTGAGAAGGAAAAACACCTACATGTGTGCAGCAGCCATTAGTCTCTGAGCTTTCATGGAAAGAGGGGTTGACTTCTGGAAATGCAAAATAAGAGAAAACTACGGAGGTCCTGAGAGCTAAACACACTGCAACTTATAAAAACACAATATTATAAAGAAGAAAACATCTTTTTCAGTTTGACAACACATAAACAGCATTTAAAAGAAATAAAATACGAGCAAATTGAGAAACACATTCACCAATTTGACCAAACGTCTCCAATAGAACAACGACACAATTGGTCGTAATGTCAGTCGCCAAAAACGACCTATAGTTACGTTTGACTGACAGACGCCATCTAGTGGCTGTAATAAGTATGACCTCATTCGGAGGTGGGGGGTTGGGTGGATGGATAGACTTAGCAGACTTAGCTGCAGGAGACTGTCATTTGCTTCCCGTTTCCAACCGCGAGTGAGGACAGTTTTTTTTAAAAACGTAACTACGACTGTCATGGTGTTTATTGTTGCCATGACGACGAACAATGCCTAACTTTAAGGGAAATAGTAACTTTAATCCACACAACGTTTCAAGTGATCATTTTAACCCAAACCATCATCTTTCCTTAAACCTAACCAAGTGGTTTTAGTGCCTAAACCTAACCAGACCTTAACCACAGTGTTGTCACATCATAATACATTATTATTTATTAACAGTGATGTGTAACGGGTTTGAAAAGTGCAGACAAATGATGTTGTCCTGCCGATTACTGCTGACAGAGGTGCCTGATTAGAAAACGCTCTCATTAGTCGCTCTGGAGTGCACGGTCAAACAGTTGTTTAATGTGGAGGATTCGTTGCGAAATGTGCTGCAAAAACAGAAAACAACCAAATACAGAAACGCGCCGCAAATACAGAAAACACACTGAAAATACAGAAATGTGCTACAAATATAGAAACACACTGCAAATACAAAGAAAACAACCAAATAGGTAAACATGCTGAAAATACAGAAACGCGCTACAAATATAGAAACGCACTGCAAATACAGAAAAGTGCAATAAATACAGAAAACGCACTGCAAATACAGAAAAAAACAACCAAATAGGTAAACACGCTGAAGGCTGAAAATACAGAAACATGTTGAAAATGCAGAAAAGACAACCAAGAGCAGAAACACGCTGCAAATACAGAAACACACTACAAATATATAAAAATTCCCTGCAAATACAGAAAAAACAACTAAATATGTAAATGTGCTACAAATATGGAAACAAGCTGCAAATACAGAAATGCACTGCAAAAACAGAAGCGTACTATAAATACAGAAACGCAGTGTAAAACACAGGAACACCCTGCAAATACAGAAATACCCTACAAATAATGCAACACATTGCAAATACAGAAAAAACAACCAAGTATGTAAATGCACTGTAATTTGCTTATGTTGTCAAATTGAATTATAATGTGTTTCTCAATTTTTTCAGGATTCATTTCTTTGTTTTCTTATAAATTCTGCACATGTGTTGTCAAGCTGGTGAGGGTGTTTTCTTAATTTGCTTTCATTTTGTTAATTTGCAGTGTGTTGACCTCTCTGGGCCACCGTAGAAATTACACAAAAGTGAAGGAGAATAAAAAAGTGTCACCTTCGGCTGCCAGACTTCTCAATAAACCTATTTCTCTCTTATAGAGGAGGACTCTAAAGGTTTTTTTTTTTTTTTTTTACAACATGCTACCATAAAGTCTGAGAGTTAGAATAACACATGGCAGACAGAAGGAAACTCTATCATGCCAGTTGTGAATGCCATAAGTTTTCTCGGTGCTAACAGACAGTGTAACAAATCCTCCCCCAGGCCACAAAATCCAGGGCGCAGACAATAGCCTCCACACCCCAGACAGGCAGAACGGTGCTCCGACAGGCCGACTTGAAAGCACAACAACAACCTACTGCTTTAAGTTTACCACTGACACTTGACTCTATTCCAGCAGGCCGCCTCAGACCACAATCAGTCAGTCAGTCAGTCACTCAAGAGGACAGACAGGAAGCTCAGAGCTGAGCGAGGACTCAGGATCAATGTGGCAACAGCAGCACGCACTCTACTCTCTCTGGAGAGCTACTGGGAGGCTGACATGGAGGAAGAAGGGGTCACAGGGTCGCGATCTGTCTGTCCGCTGAGGGGTCGGTGACAGTGCGTCAGCTGCAAGTTTGGGTCAGGATGGGAGGGCGAGGAGGGGGGCGTAAAGGGACATCAAACTACCACATGCATGAGTCACATGCAGCGATTCTCATTCTTGCACCTTTACAGCAGACATACATGCAGAAAGGATCAAAACAAGCCTGTTTTTTTTTAAAGGGCCAGTTCACCAACATTATAAAAAGACATGTTTTTCTACTTAGCCCTGATGGTATCCAGAGCCATATCAATATAGACAGTTGAGGATTTAGAAGGTGCAGGGTTTGAGATCTCCGTCTCTGATCTGTCGTTTGAATTTCTTTGATTCGAGTGCTACTATTGCCTTAAAAATCTTGAGCTTTAAAATAGTATTTTGACAACATTGTTAAGGCTGCGACTAAAATTACATTCATTATCAATTAATCTGCAAATAATTTTCTCCATTGATCAAATATGTCTATGAAATGTCAGAAAATAGTGAAAAATGTCCGTTATAATTTCCCAGAATCAAAGGTTACATCTTCATATGTGTTTTTTTGTTTGACCAACAATTTAAAACCCAAATATAATCAGTTTACTGTCATGTATGACAAAGAAAACCATTATTTCACATGTGAGGAGCTGCAACCAGCAAATATTTGGCCTTTTTGATTAAAAAATGACTAAAACGATTATCAAAATAGTTAAAGATTGATCTATTTGATCAACTAATCATCACAGCTCTAAACAGAGTCTTAAATCAAGAGCTTTTTTCAGAGCTTTCAACCACATTTCATGGTTGTCCTCAGTGAACAGAATTTGCTTAGTTAGCATGATGAAATGTATAATATATGAAACTACATACAACCAGCTGTTATCATGTGACCAAAGTTCCATATTTAGGTAACATATATCGCAGCTAAAACCAACTCCCTCCAATGATGAAGACTGTGAAAATGTGGTTGAAAGCCCTAGAAAAGCTAGTAAGTGGATCTTGTGCTAAAATTATTTCGTCAAGATACTTTTTTGATGCCGTTCTTTGAGAAAATATTAACGTTTTCCTACAAACCTTTTTCTAAAATTTAAAAAGAAAAGAAGCAAAAGTTCTCTAAATGTTGTTATGATGTCTAAACACAAACAGCTGCAAAAGAAATTTGTCTAAATAACAAAGTAGCAAAATTCTGATTTAAAATCAGAAACAATCCGATCAAAGAATGAGCAAACAAACGCCAACGTTTAGTATCTGACAGTTTCATTACTCATGTGGACACATTTTAGTAGGTACATAAAAAATAATGAGATCCTGTACCCACCCTAGATTCTTCTTGTGTGTGCATGATTTAAAGGTTCAGTTCACTCAAATAACAAAGACGTTTTCTCACTTTGCCGTCTAGTAATGCAGAAGGTTTCGGTTTTGTGCCAAGATTTTGACGTACAAACCTCAGAAACATCAGCTGCTCTTTCAAATACGAACCAAGTAAATGGAACTCTGTTGGTCGTGCTGGACGCATTAAAAAACCGAAGTAAAGAGGAGCCTGTCTTTCTAGAAACAATGTCCCCGTTACTCTGGACAACACTGAGACTTCAGTGTTAACAGTTCTCACTGGAAGTAGTTTCCACAGGAGAAATAGTCCCAATGAAAAGTGTTGACAGTGACACCAGGAAACTGTTTCCACAAAGAGAGTCCAGTTTTATTTAAATGTCAGTTTTCAATGCTGTGAGCACAACAAACAACACACACCATTCACCTTCCATTATACTGGGACGTCTGCAGAAGACTAATAACAAATCCCAGCACAATAAAACTTCCTGCATAGCGAGACAGCAGAAGAGTAAATGTCACCAGATACTTCTGTTATAGATTTTTGCTTTTTGTTTTTGTGAAATACTGGTTCACCTCTTCAGGCTTCTAAAAATCCTTCAAATAAAACAACATGAGACGTTCAAACCTGTGATGATGGGTGACCAGTAGGCAGCACTTTGTTTTAAAGGGGAACAAACCAGTAAGATTGGAAACCACTGCTGGTAAACATGCATACACAGAAGAAGAAAGTGTCCCTGGTGTTCTGTTACTGTATTTGTCAGCATGTTTCAGTATCTGTGACAGCACACAATATAAAAAAAACCACCAGTACTTCACCATTTCTGTAAATACTCACTCTCTCCTTCTACTTTATCCGGGTTTCGACTCCACACTATCTGCCTGGTGTCCTGTTTGATCTGGAAGGTTCTCCTCTCAGGACGCTGGGACTTCTTCTGGTAGAAGATGGTCATCACCGTGCCCATCTCCAGGCTGTGGAGGATGCGGGGACCTGCTTCTGTCCAGTCCAGCATCCTGGAGGCAATGACCGGACCAGCAGCCCCCGCGGCACCACCGGCGGCCTCCTCGGCACAGCCATTGAGACAGCCGCTGAACCTGGCTGCACACATCTTCACTGCATAGCTACGAAGGAAAAAAAAAAACCTTGCAGGATTTACTGATCTGTTGTGGTTTCTGATTGAAGATGCTCTCTCGTCCTTTAATCACTTACTGGAAGCACCACAGTTAATCCAACATGTCCAAAAAAACCGACTGGTGCGAGGAGGAAATCTTGTTAAGGACCCAAATTGTGCCACTCAGGGCAAGTTCACATTAAAACACAAGCTTAAAGACATCACTCAGCAGCTACAGAGCTGACACACTGAAATGTCTGAGATGTGAATTATCCTCTGGTCCTCTGGAGGGGGAGTGTATCCCTGTGTTATCCTTTCCAGATGCTTCTGGCAGCACACCAGCGAAATCCGCTCGGAGTGAGTTCTCATCACCGCTGGACTCAGGTTTCCACCCTCAATGTGTCCTCCTGCTAGTCCTCCAGTCCACGACAGCACAGGCAGCAGAGTCCGGCTTTAAATCCAGCTCGTACCGCCGCCGCGTCGTCGCCTGCTGCTTCTGCCGCTCGCGCGGTAAACACGATATATCTCCCCTTTCTGATTTTGGGAAAATGAAGTCAGTACGAGCGACAAAGACGCCGAGTTATGTAATGACGAGTCGGACAAATACCCGGAGGTGGGTGCAGCGGGACGGCCGGGAGGAGGACGTGCATCGGCGGGCGCTGTGTGTCGGCTTCACGGAGATGGGAGAGCACGGAGCGGCCGCGGCGAGAACCGTGTGCGCTCCCATCCGCCAAACCATTCTGCTCTCCCCTCACACGCTCCTCTCTGGGCTCATTTCATTACACCACCGACAGGACAGGATGCATTTATCCGACGCAGTCACCCGTTTGGAGACACCGTACACAGGCGTGCGGGGTTGAGCTGCGCGTCCACTGCCCCACTTCTTCCTCCTCTCTCTCTCTCTGTCTCTCTCTCTCTCTGCCTGCGCGTCCGCTCAGCTCCAACGCCAGAGGTCTTGAGAGGAAATTAGGGCTAGCAGACCGGAAAAGCTTGATCAGATTTTTTTTTCTTCTCTGTGCTGTAGTGTATCTGAGGGAGGATGAGGGGAGTGGAGGGAGAGTCGTAGCGGAGAGCCGGAGAAGGAGAGGAGGGAGAGAGCAGAGCGACCTCCGCGGGCCTCCAGGAGATCTGCAGCTTCACCATGGAAGGAAAAGAAAAGAGATTTGTGTGCTCGTGTGTGTTTCTGACCTAGCCTACTTTCAGACTTAACACTAAACGTTGCGTCCCTAATTGGGTAAAAAACATGATTTTTTTGGGCCAGTGGTTCCAGGAAACGAATGTAAGTATATGCAATGTCCCCAAAAGTGACCTAAGTAAACGTGTGTGTGTGTGTGTGTGTGTGTGTCTAGGTGTGTGTGTGTGTGTGTGGGAAACGATAAGTCAAGTCAAAAGGTCAAGTGGGGTTCAGATTGCAAAGGTCACTTTGATGTAACATCAGTAATGACAGTAAATCCTATTTTTCAAGTGATAGATTTCATTAATTAATTTACTTTATTTGATAATTAATCAACATTTAAACAAATGTAAATGTACCCAAGTTAGTCAAAAGGCTAGTTTTTATCAGCGGTACCTTTGCCTGATGTTGTTCAGCATCCTAGAATAGTTAAAATAATATAATATAGTTAAAAACATACTACACTGTGATGAAAATCATACAAACAATACAGTTAAACAACATGACTGATGATGCAGGTACAGTATGAATACAGTCATGTTAAAGGTGTTAAAAGTGTCAACTTATATTTCCAGAACATAAATGTATAAATGTTTTTAAAAGAATAAAAGAGAACATAACATAAAGATAATTTAATAACAGCAAGATAGTAAAAAAGTGAAAAGTGAAGCTGGTAGTTAAATATTACAGCTGATAATAAAAATATATATAATTATTTTAGTTTAAAATACAAAATATGCAGCTTTTCTACCCATTCAGTATTTATTTAAGCACTCTTTCACACCTTTGCACTATTTGTATCCTGTTTACAGTTAACAGAAATGGTTTTCACCAGTATACAAACATAATATGTTGTTTCTATATGTTCGTATCTGTTTTTTCACCCACATGTACTTTATATTGACATGTTAATATTCAATTATCTTTGTCCAACTTGTTGTGCATGTGTCTTTCATTTTGTGCGTAAGCACATTGAGAGCCTCTAGAAACCGCAGTCTATTCCTCTTGTGCATAAACATACTCGGCCAATAAAACTGATTCTCATTCTCAATAAATATTTCTCAAGTCCAGAACAAATGGTTCTAATCCTGAGATATCTCTTCAACTTTTGACCTTTGCGTGTCTTCATCAGACAAAAGACAGGACATCCAATGTTAACAGCGTTACCAGCAACAATAAAACTCATGTTAAAGGTGACGTACTTTGGGAAGTAAAAGGAGTCGACTTGTGGTTGGAGAAGTAAAAAGACTCTTTTGTTTGCAAACATGCTTCACTGCTGAAGTATCCTGGAGCACAAATCCCTCCCAGCGTCAGCACTGCTGCGCTGTGTTATGAGGGACTGGGGATGAACTAACAGTCACAAATCATTCAAATAAAACAATTTAATTCTGATTAAAAGTTGCTGAATACATTTCCTCAAGTATTTTACTTAAATATCATTTTGAGACACTTTACTTCAGACTTATAGACTGAATAATTAATCCATCAATCATAGAATTAGTCAATAAATTGACTATAAAGAAAATAATTATTAGCTGCAGCCATAAAATATTGTAATTTGAATTCTTCTACCTTTATTGACAATCATACATAGTTTGGAGATGTTTTTATTCAGCTTATAAAATATGATGTATCCCTGAAGATTAAATGAAGTGACGCAAAATTGTTAAAATTAGCAACAAGCTACATTAAACTGCTGCTTATATGTTAATACAACAGTAAAAACTAATCCAATAGTTTGTATAAAAGGGGCCATAATTAGTTTTTAAACTTGAAGTATATTTTGCTTAAGTTTGATTTTAAGTGCTATTTTATAAGTTTGACTTTTACTAGTAATGGAGTAGTTTTACATTGTTTTACTGCAACTTTTACTCAAGTAAAACTTCTCTCAGTACTTGTTGCACTGCTGATGGTGTTAGTATCAGTTACAGTCATGTTGGCAGAAGAAAAACTTCAGTAACGAGCGTTAAAAAGAATCCACATCTGCTCCGCTCCGGCTGTGAAACAAACCAAAGTATCAAGTGTGGAAGAGTGTGAGATTCACCACCGAGTGTTGTCCGGTCAGTCCGGTGCGATGACATCACAGCCTCTTCCGTGTCTAATCAGCTCCACATGTCTCCTCTCCGAGTGTATCTGCATCGCTACTACCACTGGCCAGCAGGCAGCCAATCAGAATTCAAGGAAACACTTCTCACATGTCCTGAAGCAAAAACAGGCAGGAGAGTGAGGGGGATCATGATGGAGAGAACTCTTCAGTCAATCACTGAACCAGTTTAAAAACCAGATTTACTTATTCTTTAAAGTCCAACTTAAACAGGACAAGGAGTTAAATCAGCTGTTGATTCCTCTTCAGTCAAGTTTCTTTTAACATTTTCTCAGTTTTGAAGTCAGTTTTTCATTTGTCACACAGATTTAAAGCTAAAGCTGCTGCTGCTGTTGCTGTTGGAGCCACTTTTCTATCAGAGTTCACGTTCGAGGCTTCTCTCTCAGTGTTAAATTGAATACAGGGACTGAATTCAACACTAACCTCCATCACGTTTTGCATTGTTTTCAATACTATGAAAAGAAACAACCATTACTTATCTTAACATGTATTAAAGACACATGCACAGCTGGTTTCCATCATATGTTTTCTTTAAACTACAAAAAAAAAAAAAAAGAAAAAGAAAAAGTCTCCGGGGAGTTTTAAACTCTCAAACAATGCATGCTGGGAATTCCACTAATACGCTGATCGTGTTTCTTTTGAAACTTATTTTAACAAGTTGTGTGAACTCCCAGCAGTACGTTCATTCATGTGAGGTTAGCTCATGTTTCTGAGTTCAGAGATGAAAACTAGACATTTTAAGTTGAAATGAAATGAATAAAACTTACATATTTAAGTTCATGACAAAAGATGAGTTGATTCCACTAAATTCCTGTATGTTTTACAGTGTGTTTCTTCTTCTGCTTTTACTTTTTAAACTCCAAATGAAACCTGTAAATGAGCTGAAAAGGAGCAAAAACGCAACTAGAACAGAATGATTGTGACATTTAAGCAACATATTGGCAGCGTGGCGCTAAATCTGAATTGATTTAAAATCATTATGTGTGCAGGTTTTATGCGTTTATGTGTTCAAAATTTCAGTTTGTAGAAAAATATGAATGCAGGTGAAAATTGGTGCAGTCTTTGTAGCAGCTTACATTCCTCTGCTACAGTGGGGTTTTTTTTTTTTTTGATAGTCACACCGGGGGCAGCAAAGTCAGAAAGTTTCAGTTGGAGACATGATGGCTTTAATACAACATCAGAAACATGCTAAAGATGAACACATTGGTAAATTACGACTGATTACAGGGACAGGTGGGGAATGAAATATTAAATGTGCTCCTACATTATTTAACTAATGGTTCTGGATGGCGTTTTAACCAACAGGATGTGGTCTTAAATATACACTCACCAAGCGCTTCATTAGGAACAATCTAATGCAATACAACAGCTCTGCTATAAACTCTACTTTTATGAAGCTTATACACTTTCAGGTTTTTGTTGATGTTGTCAGAAAGGTGATAATTCTACTTAACATGTATTATTGAGTTCGTAGTGGGTGGTGGTGTACTGGAGGGCAACTTATAATGCACCCCAGTACAACACCATCCACCATGACCTCAATATATGTTGCTGTTAGCATGTTTCCATCGATCAGATTAGCAAAAACTTTTCTTGATTTACATCCGTTTTCACACAAAATTCAAATTTCTCGTCAAGCAGGACAAACAGCTCTTCCATCAGAAAAAAAACTCAGATGTTTACTTTAAAATACAAAGATGTCTCTCTGGTGAGTTCCCCGAAAAACTGAGGTGGGGTGAAAAATGACCTACATATGAGCTCCTAACGGGATTAAAATGAACTGACCAGGGCAGGTAATGTTAAAATCACCCCACCTCCTCTAGAACGAATTCAGTTAACATCTGTCAGTGAGTTTCACAATAATACCTGGTTGTAATTTTGTTTTTTGATTGAAAGCAGTGAGACTTCTGTTCTTTATTTAGTTTTTTTACATTTGGACAGAAGGTACCCTCACGAACAAAAAGGAGAGAAAAAAAGAGAGAAAGAAATCAAAGTTCAGCGCCATTTTATAGCTTATTTTAAGGTTAAAATCAAGTGTGAGTAACTCAACAGTTCAATTATCCGTCATTTCAATTAGTCTTGCTTGTCTGATGCTTCTGCAGCAGTTGCTCCTTGAAAACAACAGTTTCCAGAAGAAAAATCCATTTAGTTATAAGGAGGATTTGTTATCATTTGCTTCAGTCTGTCCCAGTCTGTCCTCATCTGAACCTCTTTTAATAGGCATTAGATACAAAGGAAACAACACAACTGTCATTTCCTGTATTTGGAGTATGGTGTTAACACTGTGAAGGTTTGATAAGGCAACGCATAACAAATGTTTGCACTCCTTTTACTGTAAGGCACTGTGGAAAATAGTGTCAATAAACAGACATGAAGCCAGGCGATGAGAACACATAAATGTGCGTCTCTCTTTCTTTAGTTGGCTAAGAGAAAGTTGCTGTTGTTGGAGCTGCCTTTTCGGATTTCTGTGACCAGGTTGTGGAGTTTCTCTGACAACGCCACCTGGTGGGAAGAGAAGGAAAAACACTGGTAAAAGAGATCTTTGTAAGAATGCAGAGTCATGTCTGTATCTGTGAGAAGGTGTGAGGTGTTCTGTTTTTGCTTTAGCTAAAGATCTGGGGGAGGGAAGAGGGGGGGGGACTCACTGTGTAAGAGTCTGGTTCCTGCAGCCTCTTGTGTCGAGGGTTCAGAGTCTGCAGGGAGCCCTGGACCTTTGCTCTAGTTTCTGCAGCGCTGCACAGAGGGTGTGTGACCTACAAAGTGTGGGAGATACATTCATGAAGACTAAACTCCAACACAGTAGAGTCCTGCACTGATGCAGATTGTGCTTTATCTCCTCCAGGACATTCAGTATCAGTATCATGACTTTTAAGACATGATTGATGTTTTTGCTGTCGTTATCCAGTCTTTCTATAAATCGTGTCTCTCAATGCCACACCGCTCGTGCCTGATGCCTTCTTCAACTTTAAGGAGCACAATCTACCGACCATTAACTTCCTGTCCTATGCTTCATTTCATTCATTTCCCACAATGCCCCTCTACAACCACCACAAGATGTCCCTGAACTCTCTGTTTTCAGATGTGGTTTATGCCTGTAGGTGGAGAGACAGACGGTGGTTCAATCCAAATTGTAGACCTTTTGGGGTGTGTTTCCATGAAGTGTATACTGCTGTCCACAACAGTGCTCATGCACACGTTATACAGACTTCTAGTCCACATCTGCAGTGGTGGAAACTACTGTACTTAAGTATAGTTTTGAGGTACTTGTACTTTACTTGAGTATTTCCATGTGATGATACTTTATACTTCCACTCTACTACATTTCAGAGGGAAATATTGTACTTTCTACTCCACTTCATTTATTTGACAGCTTTTCAGATGAAGATTTGACACAATGGATAATATAACAAGCTTTTAAAATACAACACATTGTTAAAGATGAAACCAGTGGTTTCCAACCTTTTTGTCTTTTGACGTCTTACAAAAAGCAGTGTGTAGTCGGGGTCACATTTCACATGTCTATGAGTTGGTAACAGCTCCACCAAATAGTGATTTTTCCCTCTAAACTTCTCACATGCTTTCATTTCAATAAATGTTCAAATGATCCAATATTTCAGCAAAAATCAAAGATTAGAGAAAAAGTCCCAAAAACTGAAAACAGATTTGTGTATCAGAACTTTGTTTTTTCTTCTTTCCTCTCCCATTAATCATCTCATGACCCCTCAGATTTATCTGCTGACCCTTTGGGGGGGCCGTGACCCCTAGGTTGGGAACCACTGGACTAAACTAGCTAACTGTATATAAAGTAGTTGAAACTAGCTCCACCTCCAGCAGCTACAACAGTAACATGCTGCTCTAACACTGATGCTTCACTATTAATAATCTGATGATGTCATATATAATAATATATCAGTCAGAGGGACCAAACCACTACTTTTACTGCAATACTTTCACTACATCAAGCTCATAATACTTATGTACTTTTACTGAAGTAGGATTTTCATGCACTACTTGTAATGGAGTATTTTTACGTTGCAGTATTGGTACTTTTACTTGAGTAAAGGATTGGAGAACTTCTGCACTTCTGGTGGACACTTCACCAGACTTTGCTCCAGATGATAACCCAAAAGTTAACAACAATATGTATGTGATGATGGAAAAGAAACAACAAGCATCATAAAGCAGCGACTAGTCTACAAATGTAGGTTATACTGTGATAATATCAGTCTCCGGACGGTCGTGCTCCATCCTCACCTGTCCTTTGGTAAACGCTTCCTGGCGCAGACAGGTGACCTGAGCTGGAGTGACTGAGACAGAGGTGTTATCACACCCCAGAGGATAGCAGCTCAGTGGGAGTCCTGCCTCTGGAGGAGACTCCACTGCCAGACTCACCAGGTCCAGAAAAGGATGGCCTGCAGGAGAGGAAAGAGTGGGAGACCGTGAATGCGTTTATAGCCACCATGAGGCTGTAATCACTCTTTAAACACCGGGAAATAAAATAGCTGGATGGAGTAAAAATAGAGAAAAAACTGCTGTCTTACTTCTTCACCCCTAGTAAAGATAATACAGAAAGATTGTATGAACGGTGGGTTTATACTCTGTGTGGTGACTATTTCAGGACATCTCAGACTCAGATTGTCAGGCTGATTTCTACATTGTCAGAGTTGACTCATCTGTCATGAGTCTAAGCTGAACTTTGTCAGCCAGAGAGGCTCTGGTTTGTTTCCTCTGGTCTGAATCAGTGGATGACTTAGTAAACTTGTTCCTCTTGGTTCTGTTTCTTGTTACACAGGAAAAAAAAACTCAAGCAAATCATCTGCCCAAACTAATCGCACCGAGGGGGAAAACGAATCATACTACAATTTAACCAAACTAAACAATACAGCATTGAAAACACCTGTAGGCTCAGTTTGAATGCTGACATCACCACAACAGTCATATTAGATGAACTGAAAATTAATCAGCAGCTGTTTTGATAATCGATTAATAGTTTCAGTCATTTTTCAAGCAAAAATGGCAAAAATGTTTTGGTTCCAGCTTCTCAAATGTGACAATTTGCTGCTTTTCTCTGTTTTACATCATTCAAAATGAATATTGGATTTATATTTGGACATCTGTAAAAGTTACTTTGGACTCGGGGAAACTGATATGTGTGTTTATTAACACAGCAGATTAATTGTTAGTTGCAGCTCTAGTTAACATACATCCTAGACATTCAGTAGCTCTTGGATGGCAATGTTGTGCAGCTAAAAAACAGCAAAAGTAACAATAAAACAGAGACCATGATGTAACAGGAACTTCACATTAATTCTCACCCTCACTGTCTACTAGTCTGTAGACAGCTTTCCTCCCGGGGACGGTGCTCTTCTCTGGATCCTCACTGATCTTCATCCTGGGCCTCCCCCTCACCTCCACCAGCTAACGCACAAACAAAAACAACACCATGATATAAGAAGGGAGATTGGGTCATTTGGATTGAGTGGTTCTTCTTGTTTGTGCACTTTTTGTGTTTATTAAATCACCTTATACACACAACCTAGTGAGGGTTGTTTTGTGCAGGTGACCAGATGTGTTCCAACACCGACCACGTCGATCTCATTCTCCTGAAACAAAGACACACACGTCATCATGGAAGAGGATAAAAGCCCGCAGCGATTCATCATAAACAATTCTCCATGTTTGGTCCCTTTACCTTCTTGTTGAGCTCTACCATGCTTTGCTCTGAGATGTTATTAGTCCCAACGATGATCAGTGAATCGAAGGTAGAGACGGAGAAACTGTAGAGATGGAAAAGCCTCATTAGACGTGAAACGTGTACTTCAGACATCCGGAGGAACAAAATCAACTCTCACTGTAGGTTTGTAAAGACATACTGATGCACACATGTAGCATTGCACCTCACTCACTGCTCGCTGCAGAGTCTGAAGAGACGACGGACGTCGACCGACTGCCTGCAGAGGTCCCCGCTGTCCAGACGAACTCCCACCGGCCTGTAGCCCAGTTCACACAGCGCCAACGCCACGGCGCAGAAGTTCAACACACCACTGCTGAAATAAGACACACACACACACAAATTAGACCACATGAGCTCAAACAACTCTGAGACTGATGGGAAAAGTCCTGGAAAATTGAAATTCCCACTATTTTCTATTAATTATATGAATTAAACATTTACTGTTATTGATAAAAAGAAAAATATCAGCAGAATAATCATAATAATGAATAAAAGTATTAATTAGTTGCTCTCTCTCTCTCCCTCCATGTTTCTGCAGTGTTTACCAAGTTAAATGTAAGACTTTAAGACCTTTTTAATACCACAAAGAATGCAGGTTTAATACCTGCTTCACAATCATAAAGGATGAAAAGCAAAGAAGTACTTATATAACAACATATAACAATATATAACAATAATTCCTAATGATTCAAATAAATCAAAGTTACCTGGACGCTCATAAGTGGCAGAAAATGGATGAACAGGTTAACCAATTAAAAAATGATTAATTAATTAATTACTTCCACTGTTGCACCAGTCTCACTAGTAGTTTATAGATGTAGAACGTTTCCCGACAGCCGCAAACTCACACAAAAAAAATTAGTCACTAATGTTACTGTCTACAGGAGGAAAGAGGACTTATTTTAAGGGAACTGAATTCAGTGCAAGACCTGTGGTAACCCTGATCTCTACACTCATTAAATATATACACAGTCTTTCATTGTGTCCATCTTGGAAACTGTGAAAAAAACATGTGTATTGGTGCAATTACCATTCCTGATATAATAATAATAATAACTGAGGCTTTTCAGCTCACTGTATCACTAACAGATACTGTTCACCTCTCAAGGCCTCATTGATTCAGTCTGCACTAGTGACTCCTTCTGGTAAAAAGAATTCAGTGCAGCAAAATCCAAAAACATGATCATGGGTCACTGCTGTAGCACAAACATTACTTATATTTAACAAGTGTGAATATGGGGTAATAATACACTGATTTATATTTGAGTGAAAGTGCAGGAAAATGTGAAGATTAAAGGTGAACTCCACCGATTTTACACATCAAAGTTTCCAGGTGTTGGAGGGATACTATACTGCATATGTGAAAAAAGTAGTATAAAGCCTTTTGTGTCTCCAGAGGGAGCTGTGGTATGTGAAGTTTGATAAATTGCCTCAAGTGATGTCACTTGAGTCAGCGTCAATTGGGGCTGAAGACTACAAAAATCTGGGGATGTTGAGTTAGAAAGAAGTGATGTCACCAGACGTCTGTAGCTCCTCATCTCTGCTGGAGGCTAGCAGCTCCATGCTACATTAGCCAATAGTAGCATAACACACTCTAATCTGTACAGTTGAGTGAAGCGAGTCGAGTTGCATTGTGGGTAATATAGGAGGAATTAATGAAGAAGAATTAATGGAATAAAAAAAGGTGACATCACTGTTTCTGCTGCATCAATTTTTATCCTTCTTTTAAAAACATGTCCATCATGAGTCTGACATGTTATAGAAAATCAACGCTACTCTTAACATTTGTGTAGAGTTAAGCTGAGCAGTAAATATGCTCATGCAAATGAGGACACACATCAATAACCACAAAGTCAACAGGAAAGATCATATGATTCTACAATGAGTGAGAGCTTGTTTGTCATTCATCACAAGATAAAAGCCTTGATACAGAGCCTCAGCGGAAACTGTCGTATGTATTATAGTAGTTACCAGCTGACACTGTAGCTGTCAATCACAGGAAGGAAGTTGTGAGGGTAGGCGATGGCGTAGGACAGGAAGGCGGCCAACTCGCCCTCGCGAATCTTCCCCGGCTCAGCACCCAGAAGCTCACAGACACGACTCAGCCAGCCCTTCGTCAACGAGATGAAGTCGACTGGGTCAGGCTCCCCGTTCACTGCCACAAGAGTCTGATTGGGAATAAACAGAGACATGTTATTAATTCAAATTTAATATTACATGTAAAAGCTGTTCAGTAAAATCTCAGATGTCAGAGTGTCTTTGAATGCACCAAAAGTAAGTAAGACCAGTCAAACAGCTGCAGCACTACACATAATAACATTATTTTTTTCCCCTTTTTCTTCCAAATGTGGACCAAGCGATTCCCTGCACTGCAGTCATCACAGCTAATGACACTGAAAACTACACGATTCCTCCAGTTGACTCAGTCCCTTCAGCTCCAAGTGTGGAGCTTCATTGGGGATCTAAGTCTTTCTACACATGATAACCAGAAGAACTGCTGGAGACTTTGTTTGCATGTAAGCAGAGTGTATCGCTCAGATTTTATAACTTGCCACTGCACTGCAATTTAGCATAATTTGAACTTGATGAAAACAATGCTAAAAGAGCGATGAGAGTGAACTAAAAGCTAAACAAGGAGCTGAAAAAGATACAAACATGACAAACACAGAGGTGTTTTACTCCTGTACCACAAGTGCTCCAAAGATAACATAACTTTGTTGAAGAAATAAGACGGATAATGAAGAAGATGATGGATTTAAATGCTAAAAAAACATTTCAAGTCTCTCAAATCATTATGTAATGACAACAACTGAAATCAGTGGCTGCCAGAAAGATATGCTTTTGATAATGATCAAAAGTAATGTAGGAATCTGCGATGGTCCTTAACGATGATTGGACGACAGAACAGATACTCACCTGTGGCCATACCTCCTCTAAGGAGGTAAAGGAAGTGACGTATGAGTGTGCCATGGTTCCTGCGATGGGGATCCCGAACAGGAAACCAGCCTGAACATTACTGGTGAGATCAAACCCTGAAAGACAGATTCACGAGTAAAATGTACGCAGTCTTTACAGATTGAGTGTAAGAACATGAATTTTTGAAAGACCACACAGGGTTTACCTCCGATGTGTGTGTATCGTGAGGCAGTGAGCCCTCCATCTGGTCCCTGAGCCCTCCTGAGGCCCATCTCCAGCAGCTTCCTCCTGGGGCCGGCCGCCAGGCGGAAGCGGGCAGCGTTACTACACACCAGACTATCAACAGAGAGAAAGAGGGACTTAGGAATATTTAGTAGATGGTGCTGTTTTCTGACCTGCCAGTGACCCATGAGTCACAAAAACTGACCCATGAGTCACAAAAACTGACCCACGAGTCACAAAAACTGACTCACGAGTCACAAAAACTGACCCACATGTGTGTTTTGTGGTCTGTGGGGAATCTGGCATGCAGGGGGTGGAGTCATGGCTGGAGTTGAACATGAGAAGAAAAAAAATCACTCTTGAAGGACAGAGCTTGATGCACTGCAACTCAAGAAAACACATGCAAATAGACAAAACACAAGCAAATTAAGAAAACATCTTCATCAATTTGACAACACATGTGCAGTGAAGAACACGTCTGGACACGCTCGTTGTTGGTTTGTGACTCATGATGTTACTGAAGTCGGCTATCCGTCAGTGGTGTTGGAAACTGAGCTAAAGCGGAAGTGTTTTGGGTTTATTTTAACATTGTGATCACATGTCCAGACATGTTCATCGCTTTTAAGTGTCCTCTGGAAACACTCTCATTGTGTTGTCTGTATTTGCAGAACATTTATTGTCATATTGATGTGATCGATGAAGATGTTTTCTTAATTTGCTCGTGTTTTGTCTATTTGCATGTGTTTTCTTGAGTTGCAGTGTGTTGAGCTCTCAGGGCCACCATAGCGTCTGCCCTTCAACAGTGATTTTTTTCCCTCTCTTGCTCAACTCCAGCCGTGACTCCACCCCCTGCATGCCAGATTCCCTACCAACCACAAAACACACATGTGGGTGAGTTTCTGTGACTTGTGGGTCATTTTTTGTGACTGGTGAGTCAGTGGAAGGGCAGAGAACAGCACCATCTACTGTGACCAGTCAGGTCAAGAAATATTCCCAAGTCCAACTGAACAGAGAGGAGCGGGAAAGAAACTGTTGTTTGTTGTTAGTAAAACTTCTGTTACATTACACAAACCTCTAAACATGGCTATAAAATAATAATAATAATAATTTTATTTGTATAGCACTTTTCAAACTTTTTCAAACTGTATAAAATAAGTTAAAAAAGAAATCATCCAAAATAATTGAAACTATTAAAATAAACTTAAAGTCAGGTAGTTGCACAACAGACTAATTGTCAGGAGAGAAGACAACAGAATTTAAAAGCAGAACCAGTGTCAGTAGACCGAATACTAACTGGAAAACTGTTCCAAAGCTGAAGATCCAGTACAGCAAAAGCTCGATCACCCTTTGATCTTAACCTGGACTCTGGAACAACGAGCAGGCCCAACCCAGCAGATCTAAGAGGCCTTTTGGACAGTGAGGGGTAAAGAGTTCACTGATGTACTCTGGCACCATGATTTTAAAATGGATTCTAAAAGAAACTGGTAACCAGTACAAAGAGGCTAAAACTGGAGTGATGTGAGAAAACCCAGTTTGGGTCCAGGATTCAGGAGCTGTGGCAGCTGAGTCCTGATAGAAGCCACCGTGAAAGACAAGTGTGTACAAAATGTACAAAATACAGGTTGAGGGCAACGGAGCTGAAATAGTTTATGAACTTTTTTCCTTATATTTGGTCCATTGATGTGTGTAAAATGCACACAGATATGGATTCAATTATAAGAAAATGTTGATCATTCAGTCACCACCTTAAATAACCTTTAAAACTGTTGTATCTGCTTCAATCTGTTTCAATACTTCATTTAAATTGTGATACAGTAAATGAAATATTTCTTAGGCCGGCACCATTCTATCAAATACAGATAATCTAGATTATTGGGGTTTTGTTTTTTTACTGTATACACATTTCCACATAATTCAGCCTGACATACATAATGTATTTATCATCTCCGGACTACTTTAGTTCCCAAATGAAGCACTATTAGACTACAAACACTTGTGCACAACATGAAAACAAGGAATCATGGGTTGGTGTAGCAGAGTAGAAGATATAAATTGCAACTTTATGTGAAAAATAGAAAGTACATTGAAAAATGGTGTAAACTTTGTGTCCCCCCGATGGTAATTGTGAGCCTTAAAACACCAAATATACGGTGATGAAGTATTTAGTCAATTAACTGATTAGTCTAGAGAAAAACTGACAAAAAATATTCATCAATAATGTTGATAATTGATTAATTTGTTTGCCATTAATGAAGCAAACATGTAAACTTAATATCTTTGGGTTTTGTACAGAACAAGCTACTTGGAGAAGTAACCTTTGGATCTTGGCATAACAGGGCGTTTTTCACTCTTCCTTGACTATTCATTGCAAAGAACATAATGAATAGATTAATCAATAATGAAAATAGTCATCTGTTGCAGCCCTACAAATACATGTGACTACCTAATAGTGACCAAAAGTTACCTCTTACACAAGTCCACACTTTAAAATATATATATTTGTATTCATTATAATCAGAGGACCAGCTGGTTAATCTGTGTTGGTGCATTGAGAATAAAATCCTCTCTTACAGTTTATATTACGATATCGACATTTATTATAGTATAATAAATCTTCTGGAAAATCAATTGAGAAACTGTGTCTTTTTTGGCTAATCCAAAAACTGAAATACCTGACAAGTCAAGATACTTTATCACATTGATATAAAAATAATAAAAAAGTTAAATATTGCAACATTGGCCTCAATGACCTAATTCATCCAGAGATATCAGAGAGACTAAACAGTATAAACAGTGCAGTAAATCTCTGACAGTTGACAAATTTATATTGTCTCACAGTGTATATTGTCATATCTCCCAGTGTGTATGTGTGTGTGTGTGTGTGTGTGTGTGTGTGTGTGTGTGTGTGTGGTTACCTGGCATAGTTAACCAGACACAATAAACTGGTCTCCAGCAGTTGGACCACAGCCAGCGGACCTGCCACCTCCATCAGAGGCACCTGCAGATGTTGCACACATGCAGCACAAGTTACATCCTC
Organism: Thunnus thynnus; assembly: GCF_963924715.1. NCBI lineage: Eukaryota > Metazoa > Chordata > Actinopteri > Scombriformes > Scombridae > Thunnus > Thunnus thynnus. The sequence continues at coordinate 6,313,783 of NC_089524.1, read as the reverse complement.
CATTGACCACCTACAGATCCTGACTGTGACCTTTGACCCTCTGACCCCCCCCCCCCCCCCCCCCAGCCCTGCAGCTCACCCTGGCAAAGACAACAGTGCCTTCTGGGACGGAGCGGAGTGTGACACCTGAGCAGTCAAGGCCTCGCAGGAACTGGAAGAAGGCCGGGTCGGTGGTCGGGGGCAGGACGGAGCGCAGGAACTCCACATCTGGATCCACAAAACACAACCTTAACACAACAGTCGTGTAGACCGACAACCGAGAGGGTGTCCTTCATCCTAAAACTCATCACACATGTGCTCTTATACAAGCACATGGGTCCTCCATGTGTCCTCGCTCCCTCACATGTCCTGTCTCACCACACACACAGAACTACAATTATAAAGCTAAATCTAATAACTTTCTGTACAGTTAATCTAATCTGGAAGGTTTTTGAAAGGTTTTTGAAAGGTTGTGACTGTGATGACGGTTCGACTATGAATGTGTTGAGTGTGGCCACGTGCAGCTCATGAATGGCAACAACAGCATCAGTACAGTAGAGTTTGTGGGGCATTAACGTACTGTAATATCTTCCTGTTCTGAACATTGACTGCTGCAGACAGAGGCAGAAAGTGAAAAGTACAATTACTCCAGTACCTAAGAACACTTTTGAGGTGCTTGTGCTTTACCTGAGTACTGGTATTTTCATTTTATGCTGCTTTATAATTTCTCTCCACTACATTTCAGAGGTTAATATTGTATTTTTTTCTACTTAGCTACATTTATTTCATTTATTTATTTATATGTAATTCATTTCCATGTTAATTTTACATACAAAACTCACAAAATGAGATGCATTATTATAGATCAAAGTCCCCTACAGTATGCAAAATAAGTCAAGTTCAACTACAACATTAAAATGACGCTTACATGTTAAATCAGCAGTAATAATAATCCAGTAAATATATAATAATAACGTAACAAAGAGACCATGCTGCATCATCAGTATGTTTACTTTTGAAACTAATTGTATTTTGCTGGAAAGAATTCTGTACTTCAGCTTAAATAATAGTTTGAAAGCAGATCCTTCGTGCATAATAAAATGTTTTTACGCTGGTATTCATGCTTATCTGAATATTTCTGTCACTATTGGCCTCTTAAAGTTGTGGGAAGTAACTTAAGTGTACTTCTGATTTTCTGGTACTTTGCTGGAGTTTTTCCATTTTATATAGCTGTGTACTTCTACTACACTACGATTAGCTTTTTACTCCACAACATTTATCTGACAGCTACAATTACTTTGCTGATAAGGTTTTATATACAAACCATATCATATTATAAAGTACTGCAGTTTGTCAAATGTGAAGATTTTAAGCTTTTTTTGTGTCACACATGATGGTAAAATATTTGGATTTTGGACTAAACATGAACAAATATGTCACCTTGGACTCTAAGAAGTTGTAATGTGCATTTTTCACTATTTTATTTATAGTGAAAATTATTATTATTTATAAATGCTGATTTCATGTTATTTATAATCTGGTAATATAATATATTTAACAATGTAACAGTGAAAGGCTATCGTGTATAATGAGTACTTTTATGTCAACACACATTGCTAAGATTTATGTACTTTTATTTAAGTTTTGAATGCAGGTCATTTACATGTAATAGAGTATTAAACTACTTAAATAAAGAATCTTTATATATTTCAGTATTGGCTGTTACAAGAGCTACAATACGGTTAGTTGATTAATCGATCAACAGAATTAATCTCCAACTATTCTGATAATTAATCATTTTGAGTATATTTTTAAAGAAAAATACTAAAATTCTCTGATTCCAGCTTCTTAAATGTGAATATTTTCTGGTTTCTTTAGTCCTGTATGATAGTAAACTGAATATATTTGGGTTGTGGACTGTTGGTGAAGACAAAACAAGATATTTTAGGCTGCATCTTGGGCTTTGGGGAACACTGATCAACATTTTTCACTATTTTCTGACATTTTATAGAACAAACGACTAATCGAAAAAAAACACAGATTAATCCATAATGAAAATAATAATTTACCACACTATTACACAACTATAACAGCCAAATGTTTGAGTTCTCATTAGTCATAACTGGTTAAACTCTCTTCTATCCTGTTTTATATCTCTGTCTAACTAGTCTGAGCGGACTAACTACTTGCACAGATCAAACTTTTTTGGTATGCAGTATGTGCCATTTGGCCTCACGTAGTACTGATCCTTACAGCACATTAGAGATTACGGATGTGTGCTAAAGTTCAACGCTAAACGTCAAAGTTCACCGATATATCCCACCGTACCCGTCATTCACGTTTTCCTCATGGGGGTCGCACGGTGAACTATTGCGCAACCACAGCGGTATGCGTAACAGGAGTTTGGAGGACGCAATGTCACGTCCATGTGAGGAAAATAACTCATTAAGAAATTTAGTAAACAGCAACCGTGTTAATGTTTATAACAGAGATAATGAAGTAAAGTTGACTCACTAACCTTCGTCTGTGAAGCGAAAGCTGCGCAGGAACAGCAGACAGTCGTGCAGCCCAGCGAACAGCGAGAAGCCGCCGCCGAACGGATTGTCCCTGAAGAAGAGCTCGAACACGGCGGGCTCCTGGTGCCGGCCGGCCCGCCAGTATGCGTAGGCCATGGTGAACTGGTACAGGTCCGTCAGCAGCGGCGGGACCCGCTCCCGGATCGACCGCTCCATGAGCCCGCATGTGTTGCTGGACGGCGCTGCCATGTTATTCAAACCCTGGTTCCAGGTTCACTGATGCCGAGATCTCTGGGACTTGCAGTTCTCCGCAGCCACACTGACTCCTTCAACTTGAACTGCAGCAGAAACAGAGCGGAGCCCCAAGGGCAGAGCAGGCGTGATACCTTCTGCAGTTCCAGTTTCAAATGAAGCTCTCCAGTTGGCAAATATTTTCCCAGATGGCGTATTTATAATCTAATCTAACCGGCCTTCGCTTTCTCTGGACATCAGAATTCAAAAATGTCCTGACCAGGTCATGCGTCGTTTAACAGATTCATTTGGCTCTTCTTTTTTTTAAAACGATGAATAAGATGAACGATATATATTTAATAATTACCTTTTCCAAGAACCATTATCCATGCTGTCCCTGGATGTCCTGGCAGAGGGCGGGTAGTGGAGGAAGTATTCAGATCCTTCAGTGTAAATAGTGAACCAAATAAATGGCTCCTTGTAGGGCGTTGAATAGTAGATCAGTTTAAGCATATTAAAGGTCAGGTTCACAATTCTTCAGGTCTGTTAAAACAACAGTCAGGAGCCCAAATGAACAGTGGAACAGATCCCTTCATAATGCACACACAATGGAAGTGATGGAGGACAAAATCCACAGTCCTGCTTCTGTGCAACAAATGTATTTAAAAGTTGATCTGAAGCTAATATGAAGCTTCAGCGTCCAAAAGAGTCAAATCAAGTAGATATCTTTCAATGTTACAGTCTTTTTAGTGCTAAAGTCCCTCTTTTTGTTACTATACTTCCACCGCAGCTCAACAGGAAAACACAAAGAGGGAATTTGATGCTAAAAAGACTGTAAATGTGTCAGATATCCACTTGATATGACTAACTCAGACTGCTGAAGCCTCATATAAGCTTCACATCAACTTTTAAATACATTTTTGCATAAAACGACTGTGATGTGGCAAGATCTGCGGTAGAAATGTGACCTGCAACATTTCCTGTCCATGATGTGACACAACAAAAGAACACATGACCTTCAGAGTATCTCATTTATTCAAGACGGATATTTCAGTCACCAGAAACGTTCCTGTTCTTATTCACAACATAATAACATTACATAACTGCTACTTCTTGCACTAGCTGATCTATCTTACCTGTATTATTATGTGCTGCATACATGTGTCAAATGTTTAAATCAAGCAATGGAGCCACTGTAGCTGTTATCATAAATAATGTTTCTGTATTAAATGTATTATTCTAAGTTCTTTTGTATTTTGATGTACAATCACATGAACACTGCTCTGCTCTGACATATTTTCATGTTTCTGAATTTTGTCTTTAAATGTGAAGAAACAGAAAATACATTTTAATATAAAAGAACATCTTTCAGGCTCATATCTCAAATCCTGCAGCTTTACGTCAGTAGTTCCCAACCCTGCATCAGAAATCTAACATGTTTTTTAGATGATGAACAAAATAGGAAAGAAAAGAAAGACACAGTCCTTCTACACACAATTACAGTGTGTTTATTTCTGCAGATTTGTATCTAATCTTTGCTTTTTTTCTTGTGACATGCTGAATAGTTTAATCTCTTCAGGACCTTAAAGATGATTCAAATGAAGGGAACGTAAAGAGAAAAAGTGAGGGGTCACAAGTAGATGCTGCTTTGTTTGCAAGGTTGGGAACAACAGATTTAGCCACTGAAGTCCAGTCCAACAGTCTACATCAAATGTTAAATATGACAAATCCACTTCTCACACGTCATGTGACTCAAGGACATGCTGGCCCAGGTTTCAATCAGTAGCAATCACACTGTGATCACAAGCATCAGTAGTGTATTTTCCTGCCATCAGGATGAAATTTCAATGATTAAGGTGCATCTTTAACCTGTTGGGGACATTATCCGACTCCTCCTTCCTGCCCGCTGCCCTCCTCTGCTATGGGGAAGCTTCCTGCGAGCTCATTGGTCAGTTTGTGTTGCTTCCCTCCCCACAGGAAGTGTGTAGGCTGTCCTGATTGGCCCTGCTCCGGAGCGTAAACAAAGAACGGGCTGAGCTCGATGGCCAGAGCCGATCGGACCAGGCCGACGCTGCCTGTTCGCTCTGAGCAGGGGTGGTACACTCGTCCGCTGGCAGGATGCATGTAAATCGCCTCCGGACGGAAGGGGACAGTCAGCTTCTCCGCCCCGCCGCAGTACGACAGCAGCTCCTGGTCTCCCATGATGCCCTGTGGCCCTGCGGGGCTCTGCAGCAGGTGGGTGAAGACCACAGGTCGGTCATCGCAGCGCATGAAGTTCCTCTCCCTGCCACACAGGGACACGAAGGGGAAGTCCTCCTGGTAACGCCCGCTCTGATTTAAACGCAGACGACTGAAGAAGAAGACCAGGAACTGCTTATCTGATAATAAAGAAACAGATGATGAAGAGTTGAAGGCTTCAGCAGTTTCACACTCAAACTCTGAGCCTGTAAGAAAACATTCTTTATTTTAGGGGTTCACAAGCCAAAAAAGGTTGTGAAACATTACGTTTAGTCAACAAAGTGCCACAAAAGTAGTGAAAAAAGCTCATTAAAGTTTCCCAGAGAACAATGTGATGTCTTTAAATGTCTTGTTTTGTCAGATAAACGGTCAAAAATCAAAGGATGTTCAGTTTAAAGTGACATAAAAATAGAGAAAAGAAGCACATCCTCACATTAGAGAAGCTGGAACCAGAGAACATCTGGTAAATTGTTTGATAAACTGACTAAACTATGCATCAGATATAAATAGTTGTCCATCAATTATCTGATCAAACTAATGTGGAGGTCTAGTTTATGACATGTTAACAACACTTAAATCTAAATCTACTCTATGTAAAATAAAAACTGTGCGTGTGTATTGACGTATTTTTACCTTTGAAGCAGGTGACAAAGTTCTTCACTTTAGTGTCATCCAGGAACAGCTGGAAGCACAAATCAACATGTCACATCAGGACAAGAATCTAATGTGAATTTTTAAAGATTTTGTTGTGTGTCAGCTTCTACACTCACCTGTCCTTGGTGGTCAATATAGTAGAAGTATTCTCGGATGCGAGGTTCGGGGCTCTGGCCCTGGATGTATGTAGCGGCGGTCCTAGAGGCGGTGTAGCCGGCAGGCAGGCAGCGCAGAGCGGTCAGACTCCTCCAGCTGAGAGCCGCAGTCCGGAGGAACAACATGGCCGCGCAGGACCGCAGAGTTATTTTATTCAGATATAAACAGGAAAACAGAGCGACCAGAGTGTCGAAATGACAACCGGTGTTTCAAAGCGAGTTCCTACTCAAAGACGATGTTAAATAACCCAGAACTTTCCCTCATGTTGTTGTTTTCAAAGATGTAACCCGGAAGAGTTTGACTGCTGAAATATCTGAGTTTATTATTGACTGCTGCCACCTAGCGGACAATGACGACCCTTTAATGTAAATATTACAATATTTAACACAAGATAAAGTCAATATAATAATATGAATATGGCAGTGTCATTCTTCAGTCATATGCATTATATATTGCTTGTGTTACATCAAAGCCTCGTGCTGGATTGAAATAGTGTTGTTCTTCTTTCTAGTGTTGTTGATATGATCATATGAAAATCAAATTTCATTTCATCAAATTTATAGAGGTCTATTAAAAAAGTCAGATTTCAGTAGAACTTTGAGGTATTTTTGCTTGTGAGTAAAATTGTTTGCAAAAAATGTAAATATATATATAATAAATTCAACCAGTGAGCTTGAATTTGTCTATGATCTCACATATTATATCACTAATTGAAAATGCTATTAAGCCACCGTCACTACTATCAAAAACGTAATGGCTTCATTCATTCCCAAAAGCTTTGACAATGTTAAAAAGACAAACAGTTTCCTCTTTTAAACAATATACATCATGTGAGCCAGTACAGTTTTACTAGAGGTTACAAAAAGAGATTTACAAGGAACCTTAAAAGGGAATTTTAACTTAGTAGCATATTTGTAGGCAGTCCACATTTCTTCTTATCTATGGAAAAAAAACCTCCTGAAGAATTAGCCTGCAGGGTTGAGTCTATTTTTAGAGTGAATTACACCTTTTATGTGTTTGGCATTTAAAGATTAACTAAACATAACTCCAGGGGGTCATTTTTAACTTATCCTGTATAACTAAGGTGACATTTTATTAACTGAACATGCCCCATTGCTCAAACCAGAGAACTGAAGTCCTTGTGGTGAACCAGGGATTTATGATAATCCTAAACTGTTTGTATTACGATATGAAATTCCTCTGATTGTCAAACAGATTAGATTTAGACTGCATGTTATTTTGGGAGGTTTGTTTTGGTTTTATGATCAATGACATTACTCTCACTCCACACTGTACATCTTCACTACAGTCCTGGAAGTCTGTCTGAAACATGTTTTTAGGTGTGTGTTGAATGCTTCATATGAGTAATACTTATTATTTTCCAGAGTAAAACAGTAAGGTTTTTTTTAACCAAAAGAAAGCCAGCAAGAAGCAAATTATATTCTCTTGGAAAGAGATATGACATCATTAGATTATTAATAGCGAAGCATCAGTGTTAGAGCAGCATGTTACTGTTGTAGCTGCTGGAGGTGGAGCTAGTTTCAACTACTTTATATACAGTTAGCTAGTTTAGTCCAGTGGTTCCCAACCTAGGGGTCGGGCCTCTCCAAAGGGTCACCAGATAAATCTGAGGGGTCATGAGATGATTAATGGGAGAGGAAAGAAGAAGAATAAAGTTCTGATACACAAATCTGTTTTCAGTTTTTGGACTTTTTCTCTAATCTTTGATTTCTGGTGAAATATTGGATCATTTGAACATTTATTGAAATGAAAGCATGTGAGAAGTTTAGAGGGAAAAATCACTATTTGGTGGAGCTGTTAACAACTCATAGACATGTGAAATGTGACCCCGCCTACACACTGCTTTTTGTAAGATGTCAAAAGCCAAAAAGTTTGGAAACCACTGGTTTCATCTTTAACAATGTGTCGTATTTTAAAAGCTTGTTATATTATCCATTGTGTCAAATCTTCATCTGAAAAGTAACTAAAGCTGTAAAATAAATGTAGTGGAGTAGAAAGTACAATATTTCCCTCTGAAATGTAATAGAGTGGAAGTATAAAGTAGCATCAAATGGAAATATTCAAGTAAAGTACAAGAACCTCAAAGTTGTACAGTACTTGAGTAAATGTGTTAACTTACGTTCCACATCTGGAGTCAAGCATCAAATCCTCACATGGGAGAAGCTGCAGCCGCTGACTATTTAGCATATTTGCTTGGAATTTGACTAATCTTTGCAGCTGTAGTTGGTTGATTTAACTGAATGCCACAGGCTTATTCAATAAGCCAGTGGTTTAGAAAGCATGAGTTTATGAGCCATTATCAGAGCAAGCAGCCTACATATTATATTGTGCCTGTATGAAAGTAAATTCCAGTGCAGAGCGATATTGTTGAGTAGAACACAACAGGCTCTTCAGGGCTGCAGAGAGCTTCATGTAAATCACTGGACTGACTAAAGAGTCACATTCCTCCACAACACAGCGACAGACAGACAGACTGCTGCTCACACTAAAAGGCGAACACCCCCTAAAACAGACACCACAACAGACAGAGGCTTCTTTGGCTCCACGGATGGGACTGACATCACACAAAGCGGCTGATTCAGACGCGCTGGTAACGGCTTGAACTCCGTCCAGAAGAGATAAACGCTTTCAGTGAAGCTCCAGCTGTGTGTTAGTAGAGAGCTCTTCCACATACCTGTTAGGTATCTCTTCCGCCTTCCCCCCCCCTCCTCCTCTTCCAGGTAGGGTGGAGCTGTTTCTACCTGGACTCTCACAACAGGCAGAAGACAGGATTTAAGATCTAATAATGGCGGTATAGTTGGACTTTATCGTGCTTTCATCGACTTAACAGTAAGTTTAAAATTGACGGTTAGTTAACGGTCGAAGTGAGTCTGCGGACTTCATTAGGCTAACGTTTTTTAGCTAAATAACTAAACCAGCAAATTAATGACGGTTGTTTTTTTTTCACCGTTTTTGAAGGTACAAACCTGCTTCACGTTTGATTAACAATAAGTTTAGAAATCTTGAATTGTAAGCAAAGTCTCTGTTTGGTTTGTTTTTCATTTTAAATAGTCTTTGCTGATGGTAGTTAATAACATACGTTAACGTTTAAACGTTAGCGAACGTTAACAGCAGCTCGAGCTCCTCTCGGGGAAGCCTGTTTTGTATCATTATAACGTTTAAAAAAAGGAAGAAAATATTCCTAAAATACCTTCTCAGGTCAGCATTAGGTCGTCTGCTGTCTTGTTATGTAAAGTTGGGCAGTTTATATGTTGTTCAAAGGTCATTTTTTTTCTCAAGCGGATCGCTTTCAATCTACAGGTATGAGCCAACCGCCCCGTTCAAACCGGGGACACCGGGAGAAAAACGGAGACCACCGCCAGTACCGAGATGACAGACGGTCATCACCCGACAGGTGAGGTCAATATAGTTGAAGTTCAAACAGCTCAATAGTTTTCCCTTTTAGACTGAATTGTAGTAGGTCGCTCGATACTTTGGATAATTGTCATTCGACAGAAATGACTAATTTCCGACAGAAAAAAGTGTCGCTCGACACGTTTTTTTTCATGTAATGCACCTGTATTTTGTAATGTCGCGGACACCGTCATATTTTGTCGCGCGATGTGATTGGATAGTGTTACTAACGCCGCCATGGAAGTTGTAGTTTTCACTGAACTTGCCTATTGATCTTCTGGTTTGTAACTTTAGATAACTTGTAACATCGTTGTTTAATCAGTCCCGGTCGGGATGGTATAATGTTACTAAACAGGCCGGCTGGAGGACAGATTCCGGTTACCATGGAGACGACCGAAACTGAAGCATAAACTGAAAACGTCGCGCGACTCTTTAAGTTCTGTCGAGCGACCTATCATCTTAAAATGTGTGTAATATTTTCCAACCTCTGTTTTTATGGTCTTATTATAGAAAAATGTACAATATCTAGACAGAACATCAGTTCTGATAGAGTTCGTTGAAAACATTTAAATAGGCTATATATTTTAAAAATTCAAATATAATTTATATTTTCAGATTTCCACAGACAATAAGTGACAAACCATGATAGTCAACACACATTACTAGGGCTGCAACTACCGATTATTTTAACTATCGTTTAATCCGCCGATTATTTTCTTGATTAATCAATTAGGTGTTTAATATTTTTGGGGGGAAAATGCCAAGTTTTTAGAGACAATGGTGATGTTTTCCAATGTCTTGTTTTGTCTGATCAACAGTCCAAAAATTCAAAGATATTAAGTTTACTATCATGTGTGACAAAGAAGAGCTTAATCTCATCACATTTGAGAATCTGCAACCAGCAAATGGTTGCTGGTATGGTTTGGTATTTTTGCACTAATACTGAGATTAGGCCTATTTCATTATCAAATCATTGCTTTACACTCTTTGAGGTTGTTGTTTCCCAAGTAAACATACAACTAAACAATAATGAATCTGCACATTTAACATTGATGACAGAACCTCTTCACATCAAGGCGAAGCCATAACGTGCCTGGATGTAGGGCTGCAACTAATGATTGTTTTTATTATTGATTAATCTGATGATTATTTCACAATTAATCCATTAATCATTTGGTCAAAAAGACATCAGACACAACGTCCATCACAACATCTTGGAGTCCAAGGTGACGTCCTCATATGTCTTTATTTGTCCAAAATCCCACAATAGTAAATTTACAACAATGTATGACCAAGAAAAGAAATAAATTTGGGAGCCTTGAACCAGTGAATGTTTTGCATTTTGGCTTGAAAAATTACTTCAGCGATTATCCGATTATCATAATAGCTGCTGATTAATTATGTCGATCATTGCTGCTCTACATGAGTGTGCCAACCTCACCACAGCCACGCTGAGAGTTAAATATTTAAATTGCTGGGGGTCTTATTTAAAAAAAAAAAACAACTGATGTCAACTGACAAAAAATTAATCAGCAACAATTTTGCAGCAAAAATTCACAGAATTTTCAGTGTTCAGCTTCTCTTTGTTGGATTTTTAAGTCTTCTAAGATAATAAATGAAACATCTTTATGTTTTAGACTGTTGGTGGAACAAAACAAGCAATTTGAAAACTTCACTTTTGGTTTTAGGAAATTGTGACAGAAATGTTATAGACAAAACAATGAAGTGTTTTAATTGAGAAAAGAATTAGTTGCAGCTCTGGTAAGAATACTTAGATAAACTTAAAATATGACAGTTAACTATTGTTTATTACAATTTTATGATCAACTAGTAGGTTATGTTAGAGATATAAATACAATATTGACCTGAAAACAAAAACTAAACTTAGAGAAGATTCAGTTCTGTAACAGCACCGAGTGTTCCTGTTTAAAAGAAAATCTAAATCAGTGCAAAATAAATGTCATTTCAGTAACTTCTTCTTGTGTTTCTCTCTTCCAGGTCCTCCTCTAGACCTCCGTACTACCCCAGAGAGACCGACCACCCTCCACATCATGTGCGGGACGTCCCACGAGTGGAGCACCATGAGTCCAAGTGCACACACATATGCTCCAGGAGAGGTAGGACAGGATCAGAGTGGAGGTTTCTGGGTCGAATGAACTGAAAGCTCTTCTGAAGGAGGTTGAGTCTGCTGCGTCACAGGGTGCGCTTTGGTTTCACTCTGCAGCTCACAGCTTCTTCCCTCCATGAATACTGGTCAGACTGGTTTTCTTGTGTTTACAGGCCTGTTTTCAGAGTTTAGGCTTTGTTCCTTTGATGAGGTGGAAAGCTGATCACCTGATATCTGAGTTTAATAGAGGAATGACATGTAACAAGAGTAGATTCCTCTAGAAATGGAAAAACATTTTGTACAGAGCTGAAGCGAGTAGTTAACTGACAGCAATTTTGATAATCAGTTAAGTACAGTTAAGTATTTTGTGGTTTTCTTTTTTATATATATATATACATTGATATCAAGTGTTTTTAAGATGTGAGCTTTGGCATGTTTATGACACTTAAATGATTCATCTGTTAATTGTAATTTTATACTAGAGCTGTTTTGAAATCTTGTGGAGCAAATCCAAGTCTGGAGTCCTTCAGGGCAGGTCCATGCTGAGTCACAAGACTCTCATGTCTCTGAATGTTGACCATTAAAGTCAAAAAAAGTTTTCTTGGAAGGTTTTTCTTGTAAGTCTTGAGTCAAATCTTTAAATATTTATGCTTTCAAATCCAGGGCTGCAAATAATTATTATCTCATGTTATTGAAACAGGTCTTGTGGTTTGAGCAGGACTGCAAGTTCTGAGATTTTCAAACTCTTGGTCTTTAAGGGTTTTAGGGATTTATATAATTGTTTATAACTTGTGTACAGGTTTGAATAAATGTTCTCTTATATTAAAGTTTGATGTTATAATGCAATATTTAGGTATTTCAAATAAACCAGGACTCTGTACAGTTCCTGATCCGGCTGCTTTGGTTCCTACTCAAAGTAGCTGCTGATCAATTTTCTGTCAATCGGTTGATTGACTGATGCTTTCAGCTCTAGTTAAGTCTCACAGCTCTCTGTGTGTGTCTGACCAGTACAGAACATTTCAATTTTGTTTTATTATTTGTTCTTATATTTATCTTTCTATTGATTAATTGGATGGTTCAGCTGATTAATTGTTATTTTCTTCCTAACTTGTGTCATGTGTTGATTAGGCATCGTTCTGATCTGCTCCGTACTGACCAACGGTTTGGTCCTGATCTGCTTGGTCGCAGCTCAGATGGTGACATCAGGCATGTCGTCCATGGCCGGGTTGGGCGGCTTCAACATCAACTCCAACTTTAACCTGCAGGGCACCGAGCTGCAGCAGGTGCGAGACCTGGACATGCAGTACAGCCAGATGAGAGCGCCGGGCATGTACGGCGGCATCCCCTTCAGCCTGACCTTCGGGGTCGTCTCGCTGCTGTTCGTGGTCGCCGGGAACAAACCCCCCCACCGGATGTCCCGGAAGCTTCTGTTCGGAGCGCTGGCGTTTCAGGCGGTGGGTGCGGTGGGGTACGTTGTGGCCGTCGGCCTCTACCTGCACTTCGTCATCGGGGTCAACGCCACAGAAGTGTGTAAGCGGCGCGAGCGGCTGTACTTACGCAACGGCTACACCTGGATGAACTGCAGTGTCAGCGGGGCGGACGCGGCTGTGGCTCTGTTCGGGCTCATCACAGCCATCCTTTACACCGCTGGGACGGTGCTCACGATCCAAACGATCCGAAGGGTGAAACGCTACCTGAAGGAGCGTAAACACCGGGAGCAGCCTCGATCCCAACCACAGAAAACCCCGATGAGGACTGATACCACCTCTGTGTGAGCAGGACTGATGAGGACGGACTGAGGGACAGTTCAGACTACAAGACTGTCACCATGATTTACCTTTCACACACAAATTTAGAGACAAAAACCCTTAAAGGAGAAGTTTACAATTTGTAAAGTCTGTCTTAAAACAATCCGTTGTTTTTCTTGCTGTTCATACTGGACATCAGAAGATTCTTTCTTAATGCGTTTCCAGTAAAAGTGATACTTATACTGGGGACAAAATCCATAGGTCTTGTCTGGAGATATCTGGAGATAATATGAGGCTTCACAAGTGTGAGTTAATCAGATAAAGTGTGTATTTTTTTGTACAAAACTCCCTCTTTGTGTTTCCACACAAAGCTGTGATGTTGGGATCGTAACAAAAGGAGAATATTTTGAATTAAAAAGACTGAAAACGATTCAGGGCAGGTTGGAAGATAGTGACATGGACGCTGAAGCTTCATATTATCTTCAAATAAAGTTTTAAATACATTTTTGCAGAGAAGGAGGACTTTAGTGGATTTTGTCCCCCATCACTTACAGTTAAAGTGCTGCATTAACAGCAAGAAAAACGTGTCAGTGTTCGTGAGGGCACCTGACTGTTGTGTTAAGACAGTAGTCCAGTAGTCGTCAGCTGTCTGTAACTCTACTACAATCTGTCAAACATGTTTTATTTTATTGTAGCAAACAGAAGGAGGAGGAGGAGGAGTGTCATAACACAAACTGCTACTCCCAACCCTCTGGTTGCCTTTTACAATCAGTTCGAGGACATTGAATAATATTCCTTTTAGAATCAGTTTTAAATTAATTTGTTATTAGTTTACTCATTTTAGCTCACTACGTTGATCTCTAGATATTTGTGTTGTGCGCTCACTCTGTCCGACGTCATTCTGTAGAAATGGAAGGAGATTTCTTTACTCCATTACAACCTTATTCGTGGGTCGTGTAAATCTCATCTGTGATATTTTTACGTCTGCAAACACTGCGTGTGTCTGGAGCGAAACGCATCAAATCTGCACCTGAATAACTTCACTCAGCCCCACGCTGGCTTCCTGCTCGTTTTAGTTGAATGTCACAATCATTCGCTCCAGTCGTGGATTTTTCCCAGTGGAATAACCTCACCTGAGATGAGTTGTGTAGTTTGTTCACCTTCACGTTATCGTAACAACAGTCTGGGATGAAACAGGTCTTGTGGTTTGAGCAGGACAGCAGCTCTTCAGGCTTCAGGCTTTTATTTAGTTAATTTTAAAGTGTTTGTATGTTGGATTATATGACTGTGTGCACTGAGACAGGGATTTATATCAGTGTTTATAACTTGTGTACTGGAATGAATTAATATTTTTATATCAAAGTTTGACTTTTTAATGAAGTTTTGATGTTGCAGCTAAACTGTTTGACTCCTCTGAAGATTTTCTTCTTAAATAAACCTCCATCAATGTGATACTATCTGAGACTTCTCTGTTTTTTTGATTGCAACTGTGATAAAAGCGCCTACAGGGGGCACCAGACCTCCGTACTGGTCCTGTCCTGCTGGTTTGGTCACCCTTTGTCCCTCTCAGAGGCTTCCTGCCATGACATCACTGCTGTGTGTCCCCTCTCTGCTGTCACACAATGGACCACACAAACACAAGAGGACACACCAGTGATGTAACTGTTGGACTGTTCAATCATAATTACTAACAAAAGAAATTCTCCAGAGTGAGGTAATTATCCAACTTCTAAATTTATCATTCCAGAGAACACAGTGTGGTGATTGTATCACGACAGCACGACCAGGGCGACGTGACATTAGTGGAGGGAATTAAAGTTGGTTGCTTGTTGTTGTGCAGCTGCATGTTATATTTTAACCTCGTATATTTTTAGCTCAACCAACTCACCAGCTCATCATTCTTAGTGGTGGAAAGTATCTCAGGGCCTGTACTTAAGTACAATTTTGAGGTACTTGTACTTCACTTGAGTATTTCCAGCATTTGATGCGATTTTATACTTCCACTCTACTACATTTCAGAGGGAAATATTGTACTTTCTACTGCACTACATTTATTTGACAGCTTTAGTTACTTTTCAGATGAAGATTACATTTCACATGTCTATGAGTTGTTAACAGCTCCACCAAATAGTGATTTTTCCCTCTAAACTTCTCACATGCTTTCATTTCAATAAATGTTCAAATGATCCAATATTTCAGCAAAAATCAAAGATTAGAGAAAAAGTCCAAAAACTGAAAACAGATTTGTGTATCAGAACTTACTATTAATAATCTAATGATGTCATATATAATAATATATCAGTCAGAGGGACCAAACCACTACTTTTACTGCAATACTTTAACTACATCAAGCTCATAATACTTATGTACTTTTACTTAAGTAGGATTGTTCATGCAGGACTTTAACTTGTAATGGAGTATTTTTACATTGCTGTACTGGTACTTTTATTTAAGAAGTGAAGTATAAAGTAGCAGTACGTGGAAATACTCAAGTAAAGTACCTCAAACTTGCACTTAAGTACAGTACTTGAGTAAATGTAGTTATGTAGACTTGTAATCTGTTCAAAATACAACCTGTCATCTATTTGTAGTGTCCAGAACTTCAACTTTCTTGATGAAAGTATGAAACGGTCGAGTGAGAAACTGAAGATCCTCTCCTGACACCTTAAAAAAAAAAATCAGAACCCATGACTGAGTTGCGGTTTCACAAAGTTACTCATCAGTACTCCCCCCCCCCCTCAGTAGATGAATGAAACAGACTGCACATGCATCATTCTGCACAGTGAAACTCAAACGTCCAACTGAAGGAAGAAGAAGAAAAACACATTTTTGAGTTGAGTTTTGAGTCCCCCCCCCCCCCCCCCAATCACTCAATCAAAAAGAGAGAAAATTGTCGACACATTGCAGTTATCTGAAAACTTTAATTTATTATATAGCAAAAGTAGCTCTCTTGTGCGGTTTGCCATCATCAAGCAGTCTGAACACTGTTCTGAGAACATTCGTTGAGCTGGTAGTAACTGTAGGATCCCTCCTGTTCAGCATTTACTCACCACTGCAGCACCACTCTGAACTCTGCACACCCCCGAGAACACGAACCTGGAATTACAGCCTTTTGAAATAATCATCTTTTCTCTCAGAGAATATTAGTACGCTTCAGTGACTAGGTCACTTTAAAGTATTAAACTCCTAGGAGTTAGTTCGACAGTTCACTAACTCCGAAGGCCAACAACCATGACGAACAGGGGAAATGTCTGCTACAACAGAAGAACTCAAAGTACCACTTAACAGAATGAATTCCAAAGTCTAATAAAAAGCATTCAAAATGCTTTTTTTTTTCTTCAAATTAAAGATATGGTATCAATTCAAATCAATTACATTAAACGTTTTGATGATTTAATCAACATAAAGTGTTATAAAAATTGCATTGCGTTTCCTGGGGCATAGAGTTAACAGTACAAAATAAAGTAAATAACAAAAAACCGTAACAAAACACAGTCTCTCTGGTCCTTAAGCATGTTCAGAACACTCTTAGGTTTTTGGAGGAAGCGGTACGAATGAATGCAGTGCAGAGCGTCAAGACTGACGGTCCTGATTCCACAGTTCTCCATCCCTGAAACTCAACTAACTCTGAAATACTGGATGAGAAACTGACACCAGCTGTTGTGGAGGAGGGGGACAGAAGTTAGAGAGGTGTGACGAAGTAGTCCGCAGGTTTCTGGTAGGTGTGTGCTTGCTGGTTGTGTGTTTGCATCTGTTCCTGCTGCTGCTGCTGCTGGATGATCTGCCGGACCTCCTCCTCCAGCTCCGGCGGGATGATCAGCTGGTCGTCGGGGTCCGGCTGGGCGGGTGCGTTGAAGTATCCGCCCTGCTTTCTGACGGGGACGTCACCCGCCTCCTCTATGAGGTCCTGGCTCCTCCCTTGGCAGGCTACGGAGCCGTTAGCTCGAGCCCTGCGACCCAGAGTCCCTGACCGAGCCTCCCCGCTGAGGCAAGGAGAGGACGGAGGGGCAGCGGGAGACAGGGAGGAGAGGGGGAGAGGTGAAGGCTCGTGATTCGAGGCGACGGATGGAGGAATGCTTGTGCTTGAGTGTGCATGAGTGTGCGTTTGGGGCGCGGTGCAGTCCCGGCCGTGCAGACAGTGGACGTCAGCCTCCACTTCCACGCGGCTGCCGTTAGAGAAGACGCCGGCGATGGGCTCCTCGTCCTCGCTGTCCAGCCCGTTGTCAGACAGAGCTCCGGAGAACTGCCTCTGGAAGTTCCCACCTCCGCAGGCGGCCCTCCGCATGCCGGCCCGCCCCGGCAGGTTCAGGTGAGACGTCAGAGGTTCGGTTTGGGGCGGCGGCTCTTCCGAGGACGCCGTGGAGCCCACCTCGCTGCTCATTTCGGATGTGCTGAACTCGCTGCTCAGCTCGCTGACTGTTCCTGAGGAGGTGGGCGGTAGCGGTATGCCGTCGCCGCTTGCAGAGGAGTAGGGGTGAGCGCCGGCGTGTGCGTGCGCACCCGGGCCGGGGCTGGGAGGCGGAGGCGGCGGCTCGCAGAAACAGCAGCAGTCTTCGGTGATGCTCAGCTGCACGACGACGGCGCTGAGGCTGTCGGAGCAGCCGTAGCTCTGAGCCAGAGTCACCAGCTTCTTCGCGGCGGCCAGAGCGTCCGGAACGTTCCTGACGGCCTCCACCGCCTCGCTGGGAGACAACATGTCCCACAAGCCCCGGCTGCCCAGGAGAAAGAACTCATCCTGCGGGGTGAGCGTCACCGTGGAGACATGGGGTCGTGGGGTCACAGATGGGCACAGGAAGGAGTATCCCATAATTCTGGTGGAGTCAGTTACACCACTGACTTTGTTATCCTGCAGAGAAGAAGAAGAATGTAATTTATGTAACTAATGATTATTTTTGTAATCAATTCATGTATTGAGATTTAATTAACTTGTTGCTGTTTTCTTGTTAATTACTGGATGATTTTACATCTTCGGGCCACAAAAATGACTCAAATTAAACAGCCTGAGGGAAGAATTTTGCATTTCTTGAACTGGAGATATCTTGTATTTATTGTTATTAATATAACATATCTTATAATATCTTAAACCTGTGACGAGGGCTTGCAGTAGACATCTTTATTTTAGGGGGTCAGAAGCCAAAAAAGGTTTGGAACTATTGATTTAGTCGATAAAAAGTCATCTTTAAATTGTTTTCTATTATGTAACCAATAGTCCAAAACCATAAGATATTTCATTTACACTCACAAAACAAAGAAAAACAAACCTTTTCACATTTTAGAAGCTGGAACCAGCAAATGTTTTGTATTTTTGTTTGATAAATTGAAATATTTATAAATTCTTTGGAAATGAGAGAATGATGCTGGCCGTTACCTCGGTGATGATGGCATTATGCTGCCGGACTCTCTGGTACTCCGGCTCCTCTTTGACAGTGTGGATGGTGGAGAGTTGCATAGCTTTTCCATCTCGGCACAACACAGCCTGGCACCTTCCCACGTTGGCGGCCTTCAGGGTGAAGCAGCTGCCGTGCTCGCCGGGAGCCACCGGGTCGTGTCTGATGTGACATAAAGCCGCTGAGCCGCCCATCCTCTGACCCGCTGTACCGAGTTTCCTGCAGGAGAGAAACACAGAACGTTGTTCTCAAGATGAGCACGTGGAACCGGATCGTTTTCTTTCTGCGTGTCGTTCGAGGAATCGATCGGCTACCTTTGCATGGTGAGGAAAGTGTTGGTCATGTA
Organism: Thunnus thynnus; assembly: GCF_963924715.1. Classification (NCBI taxonomy): domain Eukaryota; kingdom Metazoa; phylum Chordata; class Actinopteri; order Scombriformes; family Scombridae; genus Thunnus; species Thunnus thynnus. The sequence goes on along the minus strand of NC_089524.1, from coordinate 6,295,007 downwards.
GTCTTCCTGCCTCTGGCCCCTGTGTAGCTCCTCCGCTAGCACGTCTCCCATAGTGCACTGCAGCAGATAAGGCACCTCGACGTTCTTGTCTCCGTCAAAAACTCCATACAGGGCCTCCCGGATCCCACAGAAGCTGTCCAGCGCCAGAGCAGCCACACACAGCCTGAGAACAACAAACAAGAAAATCCAGCGGTTATCAATGAATAACCAGAACGACGCTGCCAAGAAACACACATGCGGTCGCTGCCTTCATCTCAACCTGCCTTTAGTCTTTATTTATACGCCTGAACGGTTCAGTGACTGCACATCTGCAACCGGTCCAGAACGCAGCAGTAAAGCTCGTTTTTACGACGTGCTGTCCGACCACGTCAGGAACCAAATATGTTTATAGTTGTTCCAAAAAGCCGCAATCAAAAAACTCTGGTTCCTCTCTCACCTCCACGCAGCTTGCAAGCCGATCGCTGTGTGAAGTGTGTGTGAACGTGAAAGAAAGCCCCTCATCTCATCAGCCTTTGGAAATATGGTGGGGTTTTCCGAAGCTATTTGATCATCTGACAGACACGTCTGGAGGAGTGTACTGGCCCCTTAAGACTACCGACCAACTCTAGATCCTTAAAAACACATTACTGTGGTCCTGGTTGTAATGCAGCTGCTTCTACTGCATTTTAAAAAAATATAAGATCCTGTTAATTACATTTGAGACCTGCAACAGTTTGATTCTTGTGTATTTCTGATCCTAAAACTCCTTATTCTCTGAGGACAAATGATAAAAAAAAAAGATCCTGCATAATATCCAAAGTTACAACGTTTAAAAATGTTTTATTGACTGTCAGATGGGCACAAACACTTCTAAGATCTGCTGACCAAGAGCTTTTAAAAGTTCTGGATCAAACTTTAACTGTTTTGCTGAGTCACTGCTTTCTTTTTACAAAAACATTTTTAATATTAATCGCCTTTCTATGATTTGTTTTTCTGCTTTGATTGAGATTTTTATTTTAATAAATAACAGTATTGTATTTTTGTGTATTTTCAGTGTATTGTAACTGTAGTTTGGAAAAGGCCTTTAATAATCTAAATAAAGTTTACTGTGTTGAGATCAGCAGACAGACAGATATAGAAACAGATGAGCGGGGGGGACGAGTCGACTGACTTGTTTTTGACTCCGGAGGCTTCTGTGTAGCCGTGACTCCAGACTGCAGGAGCCCCGTGACTCTCGCTCACGC